>NC_046155.1:104719262-104799492 GCF_011064425.1 Rattus rattus
CTAGGAGTGGTATACCTGGGTCTTGAGGTAAAACAATTTTTAGTTTTCTGAGAAACCTCCAAATTAATTTTCCAAATTCATTGTACAAGTTTCCACTCCAGCAACACTGGGAAACTCTTTCCTGTGTTCTACATCCTTACCTGCATGTACTATCACTTGAATTTTTGGACTTAGCCATTCTAACAGTGTATATGGAATCTCAGGGTCATTTTGATACTCATTTCCAAGATGGCTAAGTACTTTGAAGATTTCTTGGCCATTTGAGATACCTTTGTTGAAGATTCTCTGCTTTTCTTTGTACGCCATTTTAAATTGATAAACCCAGGGACCAGAAATCCTGACCTGGGAGGGCTTAAGAAGTAGTTCTATCGTAATGAGCTCCAATTGCCAAAATGAAAACCAAAGATGATTGCACTGTGACATAGGAAGAACCTATATGGGGGCTGCAGGGATGGCTCAGTATTGATAGGGCCTGGTGCATTTGCCAAAAATCTATGTTCTATTTTCAGAACTCATCCAGTGGCTCAAGAGTACCTGACCTTATCTTCTGGACGCTCTAGATATGACATAGGTGGCAAACACAGACGCGCATGACAAGCGTTTATTATTTTGATGTTTGACCTGTATAGATATTTTGTCTGCATGTACTTCTGTGCACCAAATGAATGTAGTGCCTGAAGCATCCAGAAGAGGGTGCCACTGCCAGATCTCCTTCAAACTGTAGTTACAGACAGTTGATGGCCACCATGTACAGCTAGATATTAGGCTCATGTCTCCTAGAAGAGCAGTTAGCCAGTGCGCTTAACCACTGGGCCACATCTCCAGACCTAAAAATATTCTAAACGATAAAATACTATAGAATCAATTTTAAAAGTGCTCAGAAAATCTCAGAGTTACATAAGAGTGTAGGGGGTTGAGCTCTCTGCTCCCAGGCCCCGTGGATGGGAGCCCTCGCCGCCTGGTCGGGCGGGCACTCCTGAGGCAGCAGAGCTGAGGAGACCACCAATGCTGCCCACCACTGCCCACATCCCTGGCCCAGGAGGAAACTGTATACAGCCTCTGTACCCGTAGAGGAGGGCCCAGGAGCAGCAGGTCCACTGCGTCTGAGACACCGCACCTGAAGGGACCAACCGGATAAACAGTTCTCTGCACCCAAATCCCGTGGGAGGGAGAGCTAAACCTTCAGAGAGGCAGACACGCCTGGGAAACCAGAAGAGACTGCACCCTGCACACATTACTGATCCCAGAGGAAAACACCAAAAGCTATCTGGAACCCTGGTGCACGGAACCTCCCGGAAAGGGCGGCGCAGATCTTCCTGGATGCTGAGTATGCAGAGAGCTCATAGGCAACACCCCGCGAGCAAACTTGAGCCTTGGGACCACAGGTAAGACCAACTTTTCTGCTACAAATGACCTACATGGTGAACTCAAGACACAGGCCCACAGGAACAGCTGAAGACCTGTAGAGAGGAAAAACTACACGCCCGAAAGCAGAACACTCTGTCCCCATAACTGGCTGAAAGAAAACAGGAAAACAGGTCTACAGCACTCCTGAAACACAGGCTTATAAGACAGTCTAGCCACTGTCAGAAATAGCAGAACAAAGTAACACTAGAGATAATCTGATGGCGAGAGGCAAGTGCAGGAACCCAAGCAACAGAAACCAAGACTACATGGCATCATTGGAGTCCAATTCTCCCACCAAAGCACACACAGAATATCCAAACACACCAGAAAAGCAAGATCTAGTTTCAAAATCATATTTGATCATGATGTTGGAGGACTTCAAGAAAGATATGAAGAACTCCCTTAGAGAAACACAGGAAAACATAAATAAGCAAGTAGAAGCCTACAGAGAGGAATCGCAAAAATTCCTAAAAGAATTCCAGGAAAATATAAATAAACAAGTAGAAGCCCATAGAGAGGAGTCACAAAAATCCCTGAAAGAATTCCAGGAAAACACAATCAAACAGTGGAAGGAATTAAAAATGGAAATAGAAGCAATCAAGAAAGAACACATGGAAACAACCCTGGATATAGAAGACCAAAAGAAGAGACAAGGAGCTGTAGATACAAGCTTCACCAACAGAATAAAAGAGATGGAAGAGAGAATCTCAGGAGCAGAAGATTCCATAGAAATCATTGACTCAACTGTCAAAGATAATGTAAAGCGATAAAAGCTACTGGTCCAAAACATACAGGAAATCCAGGACTCAATGAGAAGATCAAACTAAGGATAATAGGTATAGAAGAGAGTGAAGACTCCCAGCTCAAAGGACCAGTAAATATCTTCAACAAAATCATGAAGAAAACTTCCTAACCTAAAAAAGAGACCCATAGGCATACAAGAAGCCTACAGAACTCCAAATAGATTGGACCAGAAAAGAAACACCTCCGTCACATAATAGTCAAAACACCAAATGCACAAAATAAAAAAAAAAAGAATAGTAAAAAGCAGTAAGGGAAAAGGTCAAGTAACATATAAAGGCAGACCTATCAGAATCACACCAGACTTTTACTTAGAAACTATGAAGGCTGAAAGATCCTGGACTGATGTCATACAGACCCTAAGAGAACACAAATGCCAGACCAGGTTACTGTATCCTGCAAAACTCTCAATCAACATAGATGGAGAAACCAAGATATTCCATGACAAAACCAAATTTACACAATATCTTTCTACAAATCCAGCACTACAAAGGATAATAAATGGTAAAGCCCAACATAAGGAGGCAAGCTATACCCTAAAAGAAGCAAGAAACTAATTGTCTTGGCAACAAAACAAAGAGAAGAAAAGCACACAAACATAACTTCACATCCAAATATGAATACAACAGGAAGCAATAATCACTATTCCTTAATATCTCTCAACATCAATGGCCTCAACTCCCCAATAAAAAGACATAGATTAACAAACTGGATACGCAATGAGGACCCTGCATTCTGCTGCCTACAGGAAACACACCTCAGAGACAAAGACAGACACTACCTCAGAGTCAAAGGCTGGAAAACAACTTTCCAGGCAAATGGTCAGAAGAAGCAAGCTGGAGTAGCCATTCTAATATCAGATAAAATCAATTTTCAACGAAAACTCATCAAAAATATAAGGAAGGACACTTCATATTCATCAAAGGAAAAATCCACCAAGATGAACTCTCAATCCTATATATCTATGCCCCAAATACAAGGGCAACTACATACGTAAAAGAAACCTTACTAAAGCTCAAAACACACATTACACCTCACACAATAATAGTAGGAGATTTCAACACCCCACTCTCATCAATGGACAGATCATGGAAACAGAAATTAAACAGAGACGTAGACAGACTAAGAGAAGTCATGAGCCAAATGGACTTAACAGATATTTATAGAACATTCTATCCTAAAGCAAAAGGATATACCTTCTTCTCAGCCCCTCATGGTACTTTCTCCAAAATTGACCATATAATTGGTCAAAAAAACGGCCTCAACAGGTACAGAAAGATAGAAATAATCCCATGTGTGCTATCAGACCACCCAATACGACCTAAAACCGGTCTTCAATAACAATAAGGAAGAATGCCCATACACGTGGAAATTGAACAATGCTCTACTCAATGATAACCTGGTCAAGGAAGAAATAAAGAAAGAAATTAAAACTTTTTAGAATTTAATGAAAATGAAGGTACAACATACCCAAACTTATGGGACACAATGAAAGCTGTGCTAAGAGGAAAACTCATAGCGCTGAGTGCCTGCAGAAAGAAACAGGAAAGAGCATATGTCAGCAGCTTGACAGCACACCTAAAAGCTCTAGAACAAAAAAAAGCAAATACACCCAAGAGGAGTAGATAGGCATGAAATAATCAAACTCAGAGCCGAAATCAACCAAGTACAAACAAAAAGGACCATAGAAAGAATCAACAGAACCAAAAGTTGGTTCTTTGAGAAAATCAACAAGATAGATAAACCCTTAGCCAGACTAACGAGAGGACACAGAGAGTGTGTCCAAATTAACAAAATCAGAAATGAAAAGGGAGACATAACTACAGATTCAGAGGAAATTCAAAAAATCATCAGATCTTACTATAAAAGCCTATATTCAACAAAACTTGAAAATCTACAGGAAATGGACAATTTCTAGACAGATACCAGGTACGAAGTTAAATCAGAACAGATAAACCAGTTAAACAACCCCATAACTCTAAGGAAATAGAAGCAGTCATTAAAGGTCTCCCAACCAAAAAAAGAGCCCAGGTCCAGACGGGTTTAGTGCAGAATTCTATCAGACCTTCATAGAAGACCTCATACCAATATTATCCAAACTATTCCACAAAATTGAAACAGATGGAGCACTACCCGAATTCCTTCTATGAAGCCACAATTACTCTTATACCTAAACCACACAAAGACCCAACAAAGAAAGAGAACTTCAGACCAATTTCCCTTATGAATATCGATGCAAAACTACTCAATAAAATTCTGGCAAACCGAATCCAAGAGCACATCAAAACAATCATCCACCATGATCAAGTAGGCTTCATCCCAGGCATGCAGGGATGGTTTAATATACGGAAAACCATCAATTATATAAACAAACTGAAAGAACAAAACCACATGATCATTTCATTAGATGCTGAGAAAGCATTTGACAAAATTCAACACCCCTTCATGATAAAAGTCCTGGAAAGAATAGGAATTCAAGGCCCATACCTAAACATAGTAAAAGCCATATACAGCAAACCAGTGGCTAACATTAAACTAAATGGAGAGAAACTTGAAGCAATCCCACTAAAATCAGGGACTAGATAAGGCTGCCCACTCTCTCCCTACTTATTCAATATACTTCTTGAAGTTCTAGCCAGAGTAATCAGACAACAAAAGGAGGTCAAGGGATACAGATCGGAAAAGAAGAAGTCAAAATATCACTATTTGCAGATGATATGATAGTATATTTAAGTGATCCCAAAAGTTCCACCAGAGAACTACTAAAGCTGATAAACAACTTCAGCAAAGTGGCTGGGTATAAAATTAACTCAAATAAATCAGTAGCCTTCCTCTACACAAAAGAGAAACAAGCCGAAAAGAAATTAGGGAAACGACACCCTTCATAATAGATCCAAATAATATAAAGTACCTCGGTGTGACTTTAACCAAGCAAGTAAAAGATCTGTACAATAAGAACTTCAAGACTCTGAAGAAAGAAATTGAAGAAGACCTCAGGAGATGGAAAGATCTCCCATAATCGTGGATTGGCAGGATTAATATAGTAAAAATGGCCATTCTACCAAAAGCGATCTACAGATTCAATGCAATCCCCATCAAAATACCAATCCAATTCTTCAAAGAGTTAGACAGAACAATTTGCAAATTCATCTGGAATAACAAAAAACCCAGGATAGCTAAAACTATCCTCAACAATAAAAGGACTTCAGTGGGAATCACTATCCCAGAACTCAAGCAGTATTATAGAGCAATAGTGATAAAAACTGCATGGTATTGGTACAGAGACAGACAGATAGACCAATGGAACAGAATTGAAGACTCAGAAATGAACCCACACACCTATGGGCACTTGATTTTTGACAAAGGAGCCAAAACCATCCAATGGAAAAAAGATAGCATTTTCAGCAAATGGTGCTGGTTCAACTGGAGGTCAACATGTAGAAGAATGCAGATCGATCCATGCTTATCACCCTGTACAAAGCTTAAGTCCAAGTGGATAAAGGACCTCCACATCAAACCAGATACACTCAAACTAATAGAAGAAAAACTAGGGAAGCATTTGGAACACATGGGCACTGGAAAAAATTTCCTGAACAAAACACCAATGGCTTATGCTCTAAGATCAAGAATCGACAAATGGGATCTCATAAAACTGCAAAGCTTCTGTAAGGCAAAGGACACTGTGGTTAGGACAAAACGGCAACCAACAGATTGGGAAAAGATCTTTACCAATCCTACAACAGATAGAGGCCTTATATCCAAAATATACAAAGAACTCAAGAAGTTAGACCGCAGGGGACAAATAACCCTTTTAAAAATGGGGTTCAGAGCTAAAAAAAGAATTCACAGCTGAGGAATGCCGAATGGCTTAGAAACACCTAAAGAAATGTTCAACATCTTTAGTCATAAGGGAAATGCAAATCAAAACAACCCTGAGATTTCACCTCACACCAGTGAGAGTGGCTAAGATCAAAAACTCAGGTGACAGCAAATGCTGTCGAGGATGTGGAGAAAGAGGAACACTCCTCCATTTTTGGTGGGACTGCAGACTGGTACAACCATTCTGGAAATCAGTCTGGAGGTTCCTCAGAAAATTGGACATTGAACTGCCTGAGGATCCAGCTATACCTCTCTTGGGCATATACCCAAAAGATGCCCCAACATATAAAAAAGACACGTGCTCCACTATGTTCATCGCAGCCTTATTTATAATAGCCAGAAGCTGGAAAGAACCCAGATGCCCTTCAACAGAGGAATGGATACAGAAAATATGGTACATCTACACAATGGAATATTACTCAGCTATCAAAAACAATGACTTTATGAAATTCGTAGGCAAATGGTTGGAACTGGAAAATATCATCCTGAGTGAGCTAACCCAATCACAGAAAGACATACATGGTATGTACTCATTGATAAGTGGCTATTACCCCAAATGCTTGAATTACCCAAGATGCCTAGAACAAATGAAACTCAAGACGGATGATCAAAATGTGAATGCAGATTGCTCCTGAGAGACACAGCCAGAATACAGCAAATACAGAGGCAAATGCCAGCAGGAAACCACTGAACTGAGAACAGGACCCCCGTTGAAGGAATCAGAGAAAGAACTGGAAGAGCTTGAAGGAGCTCGAGACCCCATATGTACAACAATGCCAACCAACCAGAGCTTCCAGGAACTAAGCCACCCCCCAAAGACTATACATGGACTGACCCTGGACTCTGACCTCATAGGTAGCAATGAATATCCTAGTAAGAGCACCAGTGGAAGAGGAAGCCCTGGGTCCTGCTAAGACTGGACCCCCAGTGAACTAGACTGTCGGGGGGAGGGCGGCAATGGAGGGAGGGTGGGGAGGGGAACACCCATAAGGAAGGGGAGGGGGGAGGGGGATGTTTGCCCGGAAACCGGGAAAGGGAATAACACTCGAAATGTACATAAGAAATACTCAAGTTAATAAAAAAAAAAAAAGAGAGAGAAAAGAAAAAAAAAAAGAGGCACTTTACCCATCATAGAGCAGAAAAAAAAAATTAGGCCAACATTAATGCTGGACAGAGACAGTGATGTGACGATGATTATCCATTCTATTTAGATCTGTATTTAGTCCAAATCCCTGGGAACATCAGTTAATTGAAAAAATAAAACCTGACTGGGAGATCAGTACAGATCAGGAAACTGGGGCTCTAAGAAGTGATGTTGCTGGTCCAGGCACAGGCACTGTCAGTTTTAGGAGATGAGGGCTGTGAGACAAGAAGATCTCGAAGCCATGCATTTCTAAATATTCATGGAATGCTCACTTGTTTCCATATTGGAGAAGGGCATCATAGATCTTTAAAAGATATAACCTTGGGTTTTGCCATCTTGTTGCAACAAGATGCATTAGAAACTGTACAGTAGAAAGTTCCAAATGTCAAAACGTCTTCCCATAGCAAACCACTTGAGTAGGCATATGTCCCTTCACTTGAAAAAGATACTGGGCAAGGCAAATTGTTTCATTGTAGAATGTATGTCTATGTCTATGTCTATGTATGTATGTATGTGCCATATATATGTAAGTGCATGTATATATGTTTCGAGAAAGTGTAGGAGAGAAAGAGGAGAGAAGAGAAGCCAGGGGAGAAGGGGAGAAGGGGAGAAGGGGAGAAGGGGAGATGGAGATGAGGAGAGAAGGGGAGAAGGGGAGATGGAGATGAGGAGAGAAGGGGAGAAGGGGAGAAGGGGAGAAGGGGAGGGCGGCATTATGTGACAAGGAAGCAGCTATTTACTGACACTGAGCCCTGCCCTCAGGATCCCTTAGCTATTTCTTACAGGATTTATTACATGGTTAATAAATCATTACTTTTAAAAGTAACAAAATTAAAATTTTTAGGATGGACAACACAATGTTTTGACACATGTATTCATTGTAGAATGACTAAATCAAGCTAATGGACACAGGCATCACTCTGTATAATTAACATTCCATTGTTACAGGAAAGCCTCACACCTAGTCCACTGGTGACTTTCAAGTAGACAGTGCATCCTTATTAACGATTTATTGGGTGATTTAACATTTTCAAGGATGTTATTTAAAATCGGGGAACTGAGAATTGTTTTCCTATATGTTCCGTGGGCCCAAATACCCTTTTTGTATATCGCCTTTGTGAAGAGTTTGATGAACTTATGAAAAAGATGATTTAGCATAATTTAGATGGTGTTAGTCAATAACATGAGGGGTCTGTAGCCACTTAGCTGTCTCCACGTGCACCCTCAGGCCTTGAGAGAAGGGAGGATCCCCACTCCCCGTGGCACAGCAGCGTCCCCGAAGTTTCCCTTCTGTTCCATTCCGTGCATTGTCTCTAGGGATTGCTGCCTTCCTTCTCATACCTAGTGGTAAGTCCCATGGAGTACCTCCCTTGGCTGTGCCAAGGAGAGAGAGAACATTTTAACCACATCAGTCTTGGAAAAATCATTTTCAAGTATTTTAAATTAAAGTTGTTCCTTGACAGTTAAAAAAAAAGACTCAAGTTAATAATAAAAAAAAAAAAAGAGTGTAGGGGGTTGCGATTATTGCAACCAAAGAAACAACAAACTAGTTCTAGACTCATAGAGGGAATTTAATGAGAGAACCACTTTCTTGATCACTAAGCATGGAAGTGTAGGAATTAAGTGGACCTCACTCTCCTACAGAATTGAGAAAGGTGACAGTCAGTGAAAAAGATTAACCTTAAGAATGCAGAAGACAAATTTGTGTTCAACATACAAAGTGAAATGTTTCGAGGTCTCTTGACATCGTTTAAAATTGCCACAGCCATGTACTTCTTTAAACTACTCTTAGCGAATGATTTAGCTCCCTTGAATTTAAGTTTTTATAGGAATAGCCCTCCACTGTTTTTTATTGCTTTTATTAGATAATTGCTCTATTTACATTTCAAATGTTATCCTGCTTCTCTGCTTCCAGTCCAGAAAACCGCTACTCCATCCCATCTCCTCAACCTCTGCCTCCATGAGGGTGAACTCCCACACACCCACACACTCCCTCCTGCCTCCCTGCCCTGGCATTCCCCTACACTTGTCATTGAGCCTTCACAGGACCACGGGTCTCTCCTCCCATTGATGCCCAACAAGGCCCATCTTCTGCTACACCTGCTGCTGGAGCCAGGGGTCGTTCCATGTGTACTCTTTACTTGGTGCTTTAGTCCCTGGAAGCTCTGCAGTATCTGGTTGGTTGATAACTGTAGTTCTTCCTATGGGGTTGCACATCCCCTCAATTACCTCAGTCCTTTCGCTAACTCCCCCATTGAGGTCCCAGTTCTCAATCTAATGGCTTGCTGAGAGCATCTGCCTCTGATTTGTCAGGCTCTGGCAGAGTCTCTCAGGAGGCAGCTGTATCAGGCTCCTGTCAGCATGTACCTCTTGTCACCACAATAGTGAATGGGTTTGGTGACTGCATGTGGGATGGATCCCCATATGTGTTACTCTCTGGATGGCCTTTCCTTCAGTCTCTGCTCCATACTTTGTCTTCGTATTTCCTCCTGTGACTATTTTGTACCCCCTTCTAAGAAGTACTGAAGCATCAGATTTTTGTCGTTCTTCTTCTTGAGCTACAAATAGTCTATAAATTATAGGGTCAGTATGCTGAAATTTTGGGATAATATCCACCACTCCACTGTATGTTTATATTCACCAAGCATGCTGCGGTTTAGGCAAATTAGGGAATTTTAGGATGTGGACATCAGTGGGACTGCTCCATTATCCATCAGAAAACTCAGCTTTCCTTAGCTATTAACTAAAGATTTAGTGAGTATTATCAAGGAATAAAAACATTAAGATTATGAAGAATCAAGTAAAAAATGTATTCTAATTACATATAATTACAGCCATGATAAATATCCCAGAAAGTTTTATAAAGAAAAGCTTACCAGGCAGCCTGAAGTCTGTGGCTTTCGTATGAGAGGAATAGAGTAGATCCACGAATTAATATTTAGAGAAGTAACATTTCTAAGGAGAACTTAAAGGAAATTATGTGAATGAGGAAATAGAGACAGAGTAGCAGGATCCAGCCCAAGAACATCAAAACCTAGGGTAGGAAAATGAGTGCTGCCCGTTCAAACGAACTGCAATAAGAAAGGTGTGCCTGGCAAAGAGCCAGGGAAAAACTGCAGAAAGAACACTGTCTCCTAATGTGATCCAGATTTTCCCCCTGAAAATACTTCAGGAAGCACATTCAACTTACATCCATTGTTATAAAGAATTATTTTTGCACCTAGTCTCTGTGATTCTCTCTCTGAAATATCTACACACAAAACCTTGAATGTTTCACTCTCTGTCTGTCTTAAATAGCATCTTGTTTCAGCGTTTAGTAAGTAAAAACTCGGAATTATTGGCAGAAGGTGAATCAACCATGTGGAGATTAGGCAATGGCCTATCTACAGTACTGATCAAGCAAGATATATCAAAACATAAAACCTTTGTGTGTGTCTGTGTGTGTCTGTGTGTGTGCTTGCCTTTCATACAGGAACGTAAACCATTAAAGCAGGTACAAACCTGTCAATGGGATTTACTCATAAAATATTAATTCTACGCTCACTTTGTTTTAAACGTTGGTGTTTGTGTGTCCATGGTAACCTGCGATCATTCAGAATGAGGAGTTTCCTTTATTTTTTTCTGAAGTTTCTTTTCGCTCTTGTCAATATAATCAAAATATGAGGATGGACTCTTGAATGGACACAAACTTGCTGCCTTGTTTTCCTATTATACAATCTTCTGCTTTATCAGGAGCTCTGAAGAATTAGCTACCTGTATGCAGAAACAGTGGACTAAATCCTTCTGAAAATGTACTGTCAACAGAAACAAAATCCTGCGCTTCCATTCACTACACTATTTTTTATAAAGCTATTAGGATAAATACATGATGTTCATCATCACAAACATCTCCCCATTTGAGTTCAAGTAGGCATGGTAACAGGATCGGCTCTGCATGGCAAACCTGAGGCCTGAATGATGTGGGGGAGGAGCCTGAGGCAGAAATGAATCTTTGCTGTCGGCATGATTTATTGTGTGCTGTCTCCTAGGTTTATCATGTCCCTATTTATGCTGTGAGTGTGTGTGGGGGAGGTTGTGGGTTTTTGAAAATTTCTATATTTAATATTTACGTTAATACTGTTGTTCACTTTGGATAATTGAAAGCCTGTGTTAATTTTCTCTTGATAACTGACAGACTGTTGGAGACTCCTATGCAGGATTGACTGGCTGTGGTCATTTTCCTATGCATATATGACAGAGCGCTTAGTTTTTCCAATGGATGACTGACAAGCAATGTGTGTGATCTGTGGATGACTGACAGACTGTGCGTGTTTCTGGTAGATGACAGGATATTGTCATTTCTTATAAATGATTCTAAGGCTGTAGGGAATTCTTATGATTGATAGGATTTAGGTTCTTCCTCCAGATGATTGCCAGCTTGGGGGTGTGCCATGTGTATTGATGACTAACAAGCTGTAGCTATTTCCTATAAATGATTGACAGGCTGTGGGCATTCCCTATGAATGCCTGACAGGATGTGGGTACTTCCTCTGGATGATTTGCAGGTAGCACTCAGTTAATATGGATGACTGACTAGAAGGCTGTACATGTTTACTGTGCATATTGAACAATTGTAGATATGTACTATGTATGGTTGACAGGCGTTGGGTGTTTCTTATGAATGATGGTCAGGGTGTAGTCATTTCTTATGAATGACTGACAGACTGTAGGCTTGTCCTTTGGAGAAGTGACAGAGTTGGTATGCGTTTCTTGGGGTTGATTCACAGGCTGTTGACATTACCTATGAATGATTTACAGGCTCTGAGACTGGGCACAGAAACAAAAAGGTTTAAGAATGGGAAGACCTTGAGAGATAGTAGAATGTGTATTCTACACAGTACACATCTAAGTTACATGTGGGGAGTAAACGAACTGACAGAATGAAAAACTACAGTTCGTCAAGTCAGTGTATTTAAAGAAAATATTCAATAAACAGGAAGATTTTGGAATTCTAATTCAGAATTTATTATTTATATGAAACTGTAACTTAAAGACTAAAGGCCTTTAGATCTACAAAATTATCAAGAAGCAAGTGGATTATGGACCATCTACTACTGTGCTATGGTTCTCCTTCATAACCTAGTATAGCCTAACAATAGGAAATAAAGATTAGAGCCTGGGGTGTTTGGTAAAACACATTTCCTGAAAACCTCACTGCAGATGTGGAAATAAGGGGATCCCCAAAACTTGCTTTCCTGCAAGGATGAAGATCAGTGTGCTCCAAGACACTAGGATTTGAGTGAATGAACATGTCTCCAAAACTGAGGGACCAGGGGTGGAACCCATACAGAGGGATGATGGCCTGAGTTCAGTCCCTAGAACCCACAATGTGGCAGAACAGAACTGTAGAGTGGCATTGTCCTTCGACCCACACACAATTACCCACGTAAGTGGGGTACAGGAAATCGAGAGGAAGACAATATCAGTCTCTATCCTTCACATGTGGATCAAGGCACACACAACATGTACACAAGGTTTATACTGGGGTTCAGGGTTATAGATCCAATTCAAAATGTCTTTGTTTGACCCATCTGCAAGCTCAAGTCATATTGGTGTAAATTTCTCTTGGTGAAAATTTTTGCACTATACTAGAAAATTTATTGAAGTTTCATGATAAAATTTTATCTTATGATAAAATTTACAATGTTGTATAATATTAACACACATACATACATATGCCTAGGAGCCTAAAGTAGGTATGCAATCCAGTGGGGCTCAGTGAAAAGGAAGCTAAGCATGACCTCTCCCCTCTCAGTAAGGAGCCTATAAAATAAAGGATGCCCAGTGCTACACTCCACAGACCCAAGAAGACTGAACAAAAGAAGGGCACAAGAAAGGATAATTGAGAATATGGAAGGGTCATGGAAGGCATATGGATGAAGGGAACCGGTTGGGAAAGGAGAAAGGAAGGAATAGGGTCACTGAGGGTCCAGTGTGGGGAGGGGGAGGGAACCATGATAATGAATGGAGATCTGCAACAGATAGGGGCGGTGAGTGAGGGGCAACCTCAGAGAGAGACAGAGACTGAGGTAGGGGAGGCAACAACAATCACTGCAGCTTGTGACTCACTGCACTGGGGATACAGAGCATGGGGATCCTGGCTCTTCTCGCTATGCAGGAAGCCCAGTGGAGCAACTGGAACACCGACCCAACCACAAAACTTGAAATCCAAATTTTTTCCTGTCTACAGGAAATGAAGGAATAGGGCTGGAGGAGAACTGAGGGAACAGCCAACCAATAACCCACCCAACTTGAAACCGATCCCTTGAACAAGCGACAGTCCCTGACACTGAATGATACCCTGTTATGCTAGCAGACAGAGTCTAGCACAGGCTGTCTGGAGAGGTTGCACCCAGCAGCTGACTTAGATGTACACACCCACAGCTAAAATTGGATGGATCTTGAAGACTCTTATGGAAGAAAAAGTGGAAGGATTGCAGTCCCTCAGAGGATAAGAACGCAACAGGAAGGCTAACAAAATTGACTGACCTGGACTCTTAGGGCTCTTAGAGACTGAACCACCAACCAAAGAACATACAGAGGCTGGTCCTAAGCCTCCACGCACATAGGTAGCACATATGCAGCTCGATCTTCGTGTGAGTCCCAAAAAAACTGCAGCAGGGACTATCCTTAAAGCTGTTGCCCGTATGTGGGATATGTCCTTCTATCTAGACGGCCTTGTCTGGACTCAGTGGGAGAGGAAGGGATTAGTCTCACAGAGACTTCATGTTCCAGGGTGGGAAGATAACCAAGTAGCCCCTACCCTCTCAGAGGAGAAGGAGGCGCAAGGGAAGGATTGTGGGAGAGGCTGACAAGGGGGCAGTGAGCAGGATGTAAAGTAAACAAGTAAAAAATAAAATTGAAAATAATTGAACATTTTTTCCAGGAAGCATCACGTGGCACAACTGAGTCTCCAGTGAAACAATAAATTTTTACTTCAGTCTACTATCACATTATACCTTTAACTCTACAATTTATATATATGATCAATTCTCCCACACAGACTGTGCTGTGGTATTCCAATTGATCCTGGAGGAGCATCAAGGGTCTAGGGATCAGGAGCAGCAGCCACTAGAAGAAAAACAAGAATTATCAACAGTATCATCAGGCACATCACTGGTGATATTGTCATGCCCAGAATCAACAACATCAGTGTCATTATCATCGGGATCAATTTAATGAGAAACAGTGAG
Source organism: Rattus rattus (assembly GCF_011064425.1). Lineage (NCBI taxonomy): Eukaryota > Metazoa > Chordata > Mammalia > Rodentia > Muridae > Rattus > Rattus rattus. The sequence continues at coordinate 104,733,726 of NC_046155.1, forward strand.
AAGGTGGATGCTTAACTTGTTATTTTTAATCTCAGAAGTTGCTTCTTTTAGAATGTTGTGGTCAAAGGCTATGCTAACCTCACAACTCACAGTCCAGAATGACAGAGATAAATAGACAATAACATTTAACAGGAAGATACCCCTGCTTAGTCATTCAGAAAACACAAGGTCTTCACTGGGAGTGACCATAATCTCCTCATTCTAGACTAGAAAACAACCAATTAGAAAACAGTTTTACACGGTCACTTGTATTTGTCCAAACTGGATTTGTCACGTTACTAAAAATATCTTATATAAATTGAAAAAAAAATAAAAATTTCAGGTTCTAGGTTATTCATGAATAGCCCTATAGAAGCATGAAATTTATTAACAGACCTAGGTTTCTAGGGAAAAAAATTCATCTATTTTAAGCTACTATTTTAGTCTAACTTACCTGATCCAACTTTTTTGTCAGTGGGAGCTCCTTGGTCATTTTCTTCATGCCATGCATGTTGAATTTGGATTTTCATCCATGTTATGACAGAGAAAAGTGAGGATACAAGCCATATAAAAGGCAAAAAGGGGATGTGTGCTATCGCTGGTGCCCGAAGATATCCACCCACCCTGAGAGGGTTCATGCTGTGGTTTATTGGTTCAGCTGATGCAGAAGCATCAAAAATATCAACAGGAGCCTGAGTAGCAGGCAGACCTTCTTCTACGTCAGGAGTAAAAGAAGATTCCTCATCTGAAGAAGCAGTATAAAATATTTCTTCTTCACTAAGGGATATCAAAAGAGTCAGGTTAGTCATTTGAATGGAGTCAAGGGAATAACACGTGCAGGAACCAGGAGTGGGCTCTGGGTCAGCATGGGGTTTGTACCTTGTACTCTCCTTGTAAAGAGGTAAATCAACTACATAATCCAATCCAATGTGACTAGCTGGTCCTGAGTCACCTGACACAGTACTGTCAGCAGCATATGTAAGGGACAGCTCGGGCTCAACTGCAGTCAGACTGTCAGCGGCAGTGGTGGACTTAGTCATCGGCGCAGGCTCAGCTGCAGTCAGACTGGCAGCGGCAGCGGTGGACTTAGTTGGCGCAGGCTCAGCTGCAGTCAGACTGGCAGCCTCCTTGGTGGACTTAGTCGGCGCAGGCTCAACTGCAGTCAGACTGTCAGCCGGCAATGGTGGACTTAGTCGGCGCAGGCTCAACTGCAGTCAGACTGTCAGCGGCAGTGGTGGACTTAGTCGTCGGCGCAGGCTCAGCTGCAGTCAGACTGTCAGCAGCAATGGTGGACTTAGTCGGCGCAGGCTCAGCTGCAGTCAGACTGTCAGCAGCAATGGTGGACTTAGTCGGCGCAGGCTCAGCTGCAGTCAGACTGGCAGCGGCAGTGGTGGACTTAGTCGGTGCAGGCTCAACTGCAGTCAGACTGGCAGCCTCCTTGGTGGACTTAGTTGGCGCAGGCTCAGCTGCAGTCAGACTGGCAGCCTCCTTGGTGGACTTAGTTGGCGCAGGCTCAGCTGCAGTCAGACTGGCAGCGGCCGGTGGACTTAGTCGGCGCAGGCTCAGCTGCAGTCAGACTGGCAGCCTCCTTGCTGGACTTAGTCGGCGCAGGCTCAGCTGCAGTCAGACTGGCAGCCTCCTTGGTGGACTTAGTCGGCGCGAGCTCAAGCTGCAGTCAGACTGTCCAGCGGCAATCAGACTGTCAGCTGCAGTCAGACTGGCAATGGTGGACTTAGTCGTCGCGCGCAGGCTCCAGCTGCAGTCAGACTGGCGGCAATGGTGGACTTAGAACTGCGCAGGCTCAGCTGGACTGTCAGCGGCAGTGGTGGACTGCAGGCTCAACTGCAGTCAGACTGGCAGCCTCCTTGGTGGACTTAGTTGGTGCAGGCTCAGCTGCAGTCAGACTGGCAGCCTCCTTGGTAGACTTAGTTGGCGCAGGCACAGCTGCAGTCAGACTGGCAGCCGCCTCGGTGCACTTAGTTGGTGCAGGCTCAACTGCAGTCAGACTGGCAGCGGCAGCGGTGGACTTAGTCGGTGCAGGCTCAGCTGCAGTCAGACTGGCAGCGTCCTTGGTGGACTTAGTCGGCGCAGGCTCAGCTGCAGTCAGACTGGCAGCCTCCTTGGTGGACTTAGTCGGCGCAGGCTCAGCTGCAGTCAGACTGTCAGCGGCAATGGTGGACTTAGTCTGCGCAGGCTCAGCTGCAGTCAGACTGGCAGCGGCAGTGGTGGACTGTCGTGGCGCAGGCTCAGCTGCAGTCAGACTGTCAGCGGCAATGGTGGACTTAGTCAGGCTCAGCTGCAGTCAGACTGTCAGCGGCAGTGGTGGACTTAGTCGGCGCAGGCTCAGCTGCAGTCAGACTGTCAGCGGCAATGGTGGACTTAGTCGGCGCAGGCTCAACTGCAGTCAGACTGGCAGCCTCCTTGGTGGACTTAGTCAGCGCTGGCTCAGCTGCAGTCAGACTGTCAGCGGCAATGGTGGACTTAGTTGGCGCAGGCTCAACTGCAGATCAGACTGTCAGCGGCAATGGTGGACTTAGAATCGGCACAGGCTCAGCTGCAGTCAGACTGTCAGCGGCAGTGGTGGACTTAGTCTGCGCGGCTCAGCTGCAGTCAGACTGGCAGCGGCAGTGGTGGACTTAGTCTGCGCAGGCTCAGCTGCAGTCAGACTGTCAGCGGCAGTGGTGGACTTAGTCTGCAGAGCTCAGCTGCAGTCAGACTGTCAGCGGCAGTGGTGGACTTAGTCGGCACAGGCTCAGCTGCAGTCAGACTGGCAACCTCCTTGGTGGACTTAGTCGGTAGCAGCATCAGGCTGTCAGCAGTAAGTGGAAGGTCCAACATCAGCAGCAGCCTCAGAAGGCACGGAATGGAAATTTTCCATTTTAGTTTTTTCATCCTATAAGGAAAATTAGCATTGTTACTTTTGATTCAAAATTCACTGATTTTATTCATTTTATCACCCTTCTGATAATGTCAGAACCTTGATTTATAGTCCCCAAACTATTTCTGTATTCCGTCAATATTTAGCACTGCATTCAATCATATTCAGTAACGTCTGCTTCCTTTCAGGATGAGTAAACGGCCCAGAGTCTTTAAAAATCTTTAATGTGGACATGCATAGGTTTATACTTACCACTATTCTGCTCTTTGGGATCTAAAGTCATGGTGCTTTTTAAGATGGAAATATATAAAAAGAAGTGACAAAATGTATTTCTTGGCCTCTGATGTTTTGCTCTGCTTCTCCTCTAAATAGCGATTTTGTAATATTCTCTCTCCTTCATATTCTATGGTTCATCCCAAAAGTTCCACCAGAGAACTACTACCACCTGATAAACAACTTCAGCAAAGTGGCTGGGTATAAAATTAACTCAAATAAATCAGTAGCCTTCCTCTACACAAAAGAAAACAAGCCAAGAAAGAAATTAGGGAACGACACCTTCATGATAGTCCCAAAGAATATAAAGTACCTCGTTGTGACTTTAACCAAGCAAGTAAAAGAGCTGTGAAATAAAAACTTCAAGTCTCTGAAGAAAGAAATTGAAGAAGACCTCAGAAGATGGAAAGATCTCCCATGCTCATGGATTGTCAGGATTAATATAGTAAAAATGGTCATTTTACCAAAAACGTAATCTACAGATTCAATGCAATCCCCATCAAAATACCAATCCAATCCTTCACAGAGTTAGACAGAACAATTTGCAAATTCATCTGGAATAACAAAAAACCCAGGATAGCTAAAACTATCCTCAACAATAAAAGGACTTCAGGAGGAATCGCTATTCCTGAACTCAAGCAGTATTACAGAGCAATAGTGCTAAAACTGCATGGTATTGGTACAGAGACAGACAGATAGGACCAGTGGAATAGAATTGAGGACCCATAAATGAACCCACACCCTATGGGCACTTGATTTTTTGACAAAGGAGCCAAAAACCATCCAATGGAAAAAAATAGCATTTCCAGCAAATGGTGCTGGTTCAACTGAAGTCAACATGTAGGAGAATGCAGATCGATCCATGCTTATCACCCTGTACAAAGCTTAAGTCCAAGTGGATCAAGGACCTCCACATCAAACCAGATACACTCAAACTAATAGAAGAAAAAAACTAGGAAGCATCTGGAACACATGGGCACTGGAAAAAATTCCTGAACAAAAAACCAATGGCTTATGCTCTAAGATCAAGAATGGACAAACGGGATCTCATAAAACTGGAAAGCTTCTGTAAGGCAAAGGACTGTTGTTAGGACAAAAATCGGCATCAACAGATGGGGACAAAATACTTTAAAATACCAAGAATGCTTATATCCAAAATATACCAAGTCTGTTCCTTTGAAACAGAATTGGTGTAAATCCCCTTTTAAAAAAATGGGGTTCAGAGAAACAAGTAAATAAATGGTTGTGCCAAGGTGAAGCTGAAAACAATTCTAAAAGTAATTATTCAACATTTTTCAAACAGTTTATTCAAATGAAAACAATCCACTGAAGGTTAACTCATAACTTCTTCGGTGAGCATGCAATTCTGTAAAAAGATAAACAAAAGTTGACAGCAAAATGCTAGCAAGGATGTGGAGAAAGAGGAACACTCCTCCATTGTTGGTGGGATTACAGACTGGTACAACCATTCTGGAAATCAGTCTGGAGTTCCTCAGAAAATTGGACATTGAACTGCCTGAGGGACCCAGCTATACCTCTCTTGGGCATATACCTAAAAAGATGCCCCAACATATAAAAAACACACACATGCTCCACTATGTTCATAGCAGCCTTATTTATAATAGCCAGAAGCTGGAAAGAACCCAGATGCCCTTCAACAGAGGAATGGATACAGAAAATGTGGTACATCTACACAATGGAATATTACTCAGCTATCAAAAAACAATGACTTTATAAAATTCATTAGGCAAATGGTTGGAACTGGAAAATATCATCCTGAGTGAGTAACCCAATCACAGAAAAACACACATGGTATGCACACATTGATAAGTGGATATTAGCCCAAATGCTTGAATTACCCCAGATGCCTAGAACACATGAAACTCAAGACGGATGATCAAAATGTGAATGTTCACTCCTTCTTTAAAAGGGGAACAAAATACCCTTGCAGGGAATAGAGAGGCAAAAGATTAAAACAGAGACTGAAGGAACACCCATTCAGAGCCTGCCCCACATGTGGCCCATACATATACAGCCACCCAATTAGACAAGATGGATGAAGCAAAAGAAGTGCAGGCAGACAGGAGCCGGATGTAGAGCTCTCCTGAGAGACACAGCCAGAATACAGCAAATACAGAGGTGAATGCCAGCAGCAAAGCACTGAACTGAGAACAGGATCCCCGTTGAAAGAATCAAAGAAAGAACTGGAAAGCTTGAAGGGGCTTGAGACCCCATATGTACAACAATGCCAAGCAACCAGAGCTTCCAGGGACTAAGCCACTACCTAAAGACTATACATGGACTGACCCTGGACTCTGACCTCATAGGTAGCATTGAATATCTAGTAAGATCACCAGTGTAAGGGAAGCCCTGGGTCCCCTGCTAAGACTGAACCCCAGTGAACATGATTGTTGGGGAAGAAGCGGCAATGGGGGAGGATGGGGAGGAACACCCATATAGAAGGGGGAGGGAGGGGCTAGGGGATGTTGGCCCCAGAAACCGGGAAAGGGAATAACACTCGAAATGTAAATAAGAAATACTCAAGTTAATAAAAAAAAATAAATAAAAAATTAAAAAATAAAAAGGAAAATGGAAGTGGTAACATAAAAAAAAAAGTTGCAGCAACTAGTCATCTTAAAGTTTCAACAGCTACATTAATAATATGCTACCCACAGTCTGTGAAGCAGAGCCTATCAGCTAGATAAGGCTTAATCTCACTAACATAACCATGGGATACAAATTAAGTGAATTTGCTTTGGATAATGCTTCCTAGATTAGGGGACCAGGTAGATGACTCAGTGACATGTCTGCTCCACAAACATGAGGACCTGAGTTTGTATCCCCAGAAATCACATGAGCTGAGCATGGTGGTAATCCTAGTGCTAGGAGGTAGAGAAGGGTAGAGGCCTGCCTTTCTCTGGCCAGCCAGTGTAGCCAACTAATAAGCTCTTGGTTCAGTGAGACCTCATGTTAAAGATAAGGTGGAGGAATGATAGTAAGAGGCTTCAGATTTCTACATACAACACACACACACACACACACACACACATACCACACATTCATGCACACGCATACACACACAATTTTGTAGATGTAAAAAATCAGAGGAGCACAAGTATCATCTCAGAGGCAGAATCAGATATGCTAGAGGCTAGCCTGGTTTACATAGTGAGTTCCAAGTTAGCCAGGGCTACATAGCAAAAATCCTGTGAAAAGAAAAGAAACAAACAAAACCAACCAACCACCACCAGCAACAACAACAAAACCCCAAACACACAAAAACAAAAAAGCCTTGCTATCTAACGAAGTGTGACAGTGGTTCATGTGTCTTGCAGACCTGCAGTGGTCTACCTACGCATTCTACATAGGTGAAAATGAGTTTTGAATAAAACTCCTCGCAAATTGATCCAGGTGGATGCCTGGATTTATACAAATCCTGTAGCTCATGAGCCCCAAGCAGTAGATGATCTTTTTTCTCAACTCAGGGCATTAAATAGCTTACCACCCCCAACCCCCAACCAATTCTAGAGATCAAGATCAACCCTCCACAGTATATGTCTTCAGATATGTTGAGTATCTATTTCACAAACAGTTGTAAATGGCATAGCTGTCTAATATTTCAATATCACTCATCATGGTAAATTGAAAATCAGGATTTAAAAGGCAAGAAAAGGGGTTAAAGTGCAAAAAGAAATAACTTAAAGAATGATGTGAACTGGGGTTGGGAGTATGTCTGAGGCTAAGGGAGCTTGCAGCTCTTCTAGGGGACCAGAGTTTGGTTCTTGGCACCAACAGCACCCACAGCATCCACTCTGCAGCTCACAACTGCCTGATACTCCAGCTCCAAAGCCCTCTTCTGGCCTCTGTGGGTACTGCACTCACTCACACAGCCTACATTGCCCACACACTTCAATTAGAAACAAATTTTAAAGACAAAAGAAAGATTCTCAGAATTGATGACAGCTTACTAGCTGGTCAAGAGGCATAGGCATTTGCATAAATGAATTTTGCTATCTGAGACAGTTTTTATTAACTAAGGAACTTGCAAATTTAATCACTTTTATGTTTCTAGGTGAATAATGACAAGAGAGAGTACGAAAGTCATTGATTTTTATGTTTTGGGGAGAAATTGGAGCTTGTATAAAAAGCATGAAGAGAAACTTCTTCTCCATCTGGTAACATAGAAATATAATCTGTGACAGTGCTGTGCTGAACTACCCCCACTCCCGCCCAGTACAGTCAATCTGAATACGATGAGATCTTACTGTAATCCACTTCTTAATGGACTGGCTTTTTAAATATAAGCTAATTATTGGAGCTACTTGAGGGAATATGCAAACCAAACTGGGTTCTGGCTTTCCAGTGTTGTTAGTAAACGTCTTTCTGGAATACACTATGAAGAATGCTACTAACACTCTGAAGTGATTTTTTTTTTAAGTCGAATCTTTACTGACCTATGTTAAATTTGTGTGATAAGTTGAGACACCCACAGTGACTCACATTTGTAGTCCCAGCTACTTGGGATGCTGAGTTGGAGGACAAGAAGTTTGATTCTAGCTTAAGCACCTAAGGGAATCTCCATCTCTAAATAAAATTTAAAAGGGTCAAAATGTATCTCATTGGTAGAGCCTTTGCCCATTAGACTGTAGAAAGGAAGCATGAAGGGAAGGGGCAAGGAGGGAAGGTAGATATTCCATGCTTATCTGTGATCGATTGACAATGAACTAAATGTGGTTGGGTGAATCCAAAGAAGTCAAAAAAGATGGAGCTGCAGCCTAAGGAAATGACATTCAGTAGGGATTAAAATAAAAACATATCCTATAGGCTTTAAAAACCAGATCAACTGCTCAAGAACTGTGGAATGAATGCACGCCATTTGCAAAAGTTGGAAATGCTAGCTGTCTGGTGGCAAACCCAATTTAAGTAAACGTGTTCTGCTGTCCCCAAAGCCCTGAATTCTTAGGGTCAATTATTAAAAGAAACACAGCAGGACAGGCAGTCCTACTGAACCAACAGTGCTTGCCCTGTGCACATTTGATAATATTTAAGACCTGTTGATGTTCTGCTGGCTAGTTTTATATCAACTTGACCCAAGTTAAAGTTATCAAAGATGAGGGAGCCTCCATTGAGAAGATGCCTCCATAAGATCCAGGTGTAGAAAAGCCTGTATATTATTTCCCTAATTAGTGATTGATGGGGAAGAGCCCAACCCATTGTGCACGGAGCCACCCCTGGGCTGGTGGTCCTGAGTTCTACAAGAAAGAAGCCTGAACAAGCCATTGGGAGCAAGCCAGTAAGCAGCACCTCTATGGCCTGTGCATCAGCTCTCCTGGCTTCCTCCAGTGTTGAACAGTGATGTAGGAAGTGTAAGCAGAATAAACCCTTTCCTCCCCAGCTTGCTTTTGGTCATAGCATTTCATCATAGTAATAGAAACCCCCAACTAATACAGCTGCTGACATATTTCACACCCAGGAGAAGGCATTAAGACTAGCAAAGATACAGAAGCTGTATAACAATATCAATATATAGGTTGCAGCAAATTAATATGGCTGCTGTTTTCTTCATCTTAGCTAATTCCTCAAAAGACACCAAGATTTATTTACAACTTAAAAGCACAATAACTAGGTGTGTGCTTTTAAATAATTCTATTCTATTTCTTTCATCTAATCTGGCTACCTCCCAGCCAGATTCCCTGACATACTAGCATTTTTTTTATTGGCCTGAATATACACACTACAATCCACAGACCCAAAGAAGCTAAATAACAACAAGGGCCCAAGGCAAGATGTTTGTATCTTACTTAGAGTCTTCAGAGGTGGATGGGTGGAAGAAGGGAGGATAATCAGGTGTAAGGAGAGCTGGGAAGAGGAGGCCAGAATGATTCTATGAGGGGTTGGGGGACATCTCTCAGATATTCCAGAGAGAACTGGAATGGGTGAGGTTCCACATAGTCTATGAGGGTGACTCTAGCTGAAACTCCTAGCAGTGGGAAATATGAAGACTGAAGTGGCCACCTCCTGCAACCAGGCAGGAATACAGTGGAAGGATAAGGACACCAACCTACCCACAAAATCTTTGACCTAAAATTTGTGCTGTCTACAAGAAGTGCTGGGACAAAGATGGACAGAAGGAATGGCCAACCAATGCCAGGCCCAACTTCAGATCCATCCCATGGGCAAGAACCAATCCCTGACACTATTAATCATACTCTGTTGTGCTTGCAGACAGGATCCTAGTATAACTGTCTGCTGAGAGCCCTGCAGCTGACTGAACTAGATGGAGAGACCCACAGCCAAACATTGGGCAGAGCCCAGAAAGTCTTGCAGAAGAATTGGGGAAAGGATTGAGGAATATGGAGGGGACTCAACAAGAAGACCAACAGAATCAACTAACCTGGATGGGCTCCCAGAGGCTGGGCAATCAAAGAGCTGGACCTAGGACCCTTCATGTACAGCTTGGTCTTCATGTAGGTCCCGAATAACTGGAGTGGGGATTGTCCCTGACTCTGTTGGCTACTGTGGATCCCATTTCTCTAACTGGACTGTCTTGTCTAGACTCAGTGAGAGAGGATATGTCTAGGCCTACAATGACTTGAGGTGCCAGGGTTGGTTGGTACTTAGGGGTACCTCCCCTTTCTCAGAGGTGAAGGGGATGGAGGGATGGGACTGGGAGGGGGACTGAGAGGAGGGGGGAAGTGCAATTGGAATGTAAAGTGAATAAATAAATAAATAAATAAATAAATGGAAGAAAATATGTAACCAATGACTACTTCATACTATTAAGATGGTTATAATAAACTGTTTTTTAAAAAGGCATTGGTAAAGATATAAATATTTAAGGCCTATAGTGGTTTGAATGAGGATGGATTCCATAGACTCATATATTTGAATACTTCCAGTTAGTGGAACTGTTTAGGATGGATTAGGAGGTGTGACCTTGTTGGACGAGGTGAGTCACTGGGGCAGGCTTTGAGGTTTCAAAATATTTCCGCTATTACCAATATGCTCTCTCTGTTATCGACTTCTGGTTTGAGATGTGAGTTCTCAGCTGTTCTGGCTACCATGTCTTTGCTGCACCATATGGACTCTAACCCTCTGAAAACATAATCCAAATTAAACACTTTATTTTACAAGTTACTTTGGTGTCTCATCACAGCAATAGAAAAGACATCCACTGTGAAAAATAACACACTTAAGCATGCAATATCAAGTGATCCTATAATTCTTCTCCTGGTTATATATATGAGAGAATTGAAACCATACTTATGTCAAACCTGTATAGCAATATTTATGGCTGGATTATTCAAATTTAGTTAAGAAGTGGAAACAACCCCAGGGTCCATCTATCAAGTAGCACACAGCTAATGTTGGTACAGCCTTCCCAAGAGAAATTGTTGAGCCACTGGAAGAATAAGGAATTATAGCATGACCAGCCCGTGAGGGAAGCCAAGCACTAGAAATCACTGCTGCTTGAGTTCATTCGTATGAAATGTCAGAATGGGCGAGGGCAGAAAGACAAAAAAAATGGATTTGTAGTGGCCAAGGACTGCACAGGAAGGGGTTAACAGGGAGTGATGGCTATGGACATAGTACTTCTCCTGGGGGCAGTAATAAAGTTCTAGAATTAATCTGTGCTGATAATTTCATGGACTTGTGATTATACTAAAACATCACAAAAAACATTGCTGCCGTGTACTTTAAAGCAATGGTTTTAGTCTATGATTTTATTAGGAAAAAGTATTAATGATGTGGGATACTCTAGCCTTAAGGATTTTGGTGAAGCTAGGCTTTCTTCCCACTCAGTTATTTCACAATTCTTTGTTTATATTATACATTTAATTACTACACAATACTCTGCATTGACATTTCTGTGGATCTTCCCAGAAGGAGCAGTTGTTTCAAAGCAACTTGTAAGATGCTCTGTAACTCTTCCTTGGCTGGCAACTACTTTCTAGTTTTCCTTCTCTTGGCTTCTTTTTTACTCTATCGTGGTTGGCACTGAGTTCCCCTCTCCTAAATGAGGATGGAGATGGCTGAGTAGGGACCTACAAAGACTCAAGCAAAGGCCAGAGTGTGAGATGGTTACAACCAGAGCAAGGGGGAAGCAGAAGCGTCACTAGACTTTCAGTTGGGAAGTTCAGTGCCAGGGTGGTGGATGAGCATTGGTTGCTGCTTTCTCGAAGGCAGGGAATTCTCCTGCATGTCCTAGCACCATTGCCACGTCCTGGCATCTACACTAAAGAGGAGAGAAACTGGGCGACAGTTCTCTTCATCAAGCAATCTTGTAGAAGGCAGTGGCTGAGTCTAAAGAGTCATCGGGTGTTTGGAGCACAGCCATGGTACGCTTTGGGGCACAGAGTAGACACTTTGGCATGATGCTATCAGCAGCTTGAAATCTGGCATCCGTGTGATGCTCATGAGCTCCTCTCCAAGAAACTTGAAGGCAGCCACAAACTAGCCACATGAGGGTGCTAGGCTATATTACCTTCAATCTCCTTCCATTATTGCATGTGGCAAGAAGGGCACCCTTCTAAACAATCTGATTCCTAGCTGTGGCAGCCATTGTGAAATCACTAGATGGCGCAGTCTTGCCAGATGTGAGCCAGACCTCCGACAATGAGTCTTGTTAGATGACATCATCAGATACTTAAAGGAGCTTAATTGACTGTTATCCCCCACCCTTCCACCCCCCACAGAGGTTTCCTATGTGTTGGCAGTTTATACCTTCCAGATCGTGTAAATACAGATGTGTAGCAGTTAGTAATCTAAGTCAACTGTTCAGTAACTGGAGCCAGGCTGGGAAGGGCCACATCTCTTTGTTTTCTGTTCAAATATTTTGATGATTCCTCTGTCACACATTCTTTAGTCTTCCATACAGTTACATCAGTGCCCAAGGCTTCTTTTCTTCTGTACACATAGAGATACAGGAAAAATCACTCATCTTTAATATACAGGAAATTCTTGTATAGCAAATAAAATTTCCATTTCTCATGATGATGTCATTCATATCCCTTGCAATACGTTCTCCAGCTTTGGGGAAGAGCCCAGGAAAATAAAATGTTCAAAGACCTAAAAGGAAACAAATACTTGTTCTAATTAATTAATTGATTGATTGATTGATTGATTTTTTTATGAACATACACATGTAGAGAATTTTTGAAAGTCAGTTTTCTTTTTTTCCATCATGTGGGTTCCCAGGGATCAAACTCCTGGCAGCAGGCCACTGAGACATCCCCAAATCCCACAATTATTTTATTTAACCATCTTTGAGATTTTTTTCTCTCCCAAAAACTAAAGAAAAAGTTTTGTTCATAGTCAGGGGCTATACCAGCAGGACCAAGCAGTTTAGTGAGACTTTGTCCACAGTCATTTAACACAGGCTACCTCCCAGCCCATCTGTGGCCTCCACCAGCACCCACCCGTAGGAAGAAGTGTGATAGGGCTTCATGACAGACAACTTCAGCTACAACAAAGGAAAGTAATGAATGAGAATAGATTTATTTAGCCCCATCACATCACATGGCCAATAGAGGCCAGTCCTATAGGACCCTAACCTGAGAATTTATAGAGGTTCTGATATCTGGTGAAAGCTGGAAATTTGCAACACTTAATCCCTACTGTTATCCCCTGAAATGTTGGCCTTTGAAATCTCATGAAGTGTGAGGAAATCCCACGGAGTGCTGGGGATGGCTCAGTTGGCAAAGAGCTGCTGAGGCACTCTGGCCAGCTAGCATAGCCCATTAGACAGTCCCAAGACCCCAAGAGAGAAATTCAAGAAAACAAGATGGTGGAAGCATATCTGAGGTTGACCTTTGTACTTGACAGACAGCATGTATACATAAATGCATACACACACACACACACACACACACACACACACACACACACTTTCTCCCAAGCCTCTTGAGGTAGTAACAGCCCCAGAGTGAACAATGGTGAAGACAGGACAGCATATCCAAGGTAGGACATGAATGGGGTGAGTAAACCCCATTGGTCAGTTCTCCTCCACTTTCTTTGTGGCACCAGGTTAGCTCAGAGAAAGAACAAAAAGAATAGAATTCAACTTACAAAGCAAGGGTGTGATCTAGCTTTTTTTTTTTTTTAATGGTGTTTGAGAAACAGCCTTCAATTGTGTCAACAGGATTGTAGGAGCTATTTATGGCTGTGTTACTTCAGTCTCTGGAGATGACCTTTAATTCTAGAACTATATGGTTAAGGTTTTATTTTTAACTGGCCCATTCTCTGTGATATAAAAAGAGCCTGTGGCATTTTGATAATTGTGGGTAGGACGTCTTTAGTTTTTGAATATGTGGAATCAATATTTAGATGCGATCACATTTTCTATAACCTTTATTCACCTCTTTTTTTTTTTACTTTTTTTTTTATTAACTTGAGTATTTCTTATATACATTTCGAGTGTTATTCCCTTTCTCGATTTCCAGGCCAACATCCCCCTCCCCCCTCCCCTTCCTTATGGGTGTTCCCCTCCCCACCCTCCCCCCAACAGTCTAGTTCACTGGGGGGTTCAGTTTTAGCAGGACCCAGGGCTTCCCCTTCCACTGGTGCTCTTACTAGGATATTCATTGCTACCTATGAGGTCAGAGTCCAGGGTCAGTCCATATATAGTCTTTAGGTAGTGGCTTAGTCCCTGGAAGCTCTGGTTGCTTGGCACTGTTGTACATATGGGGTCTCGAACCCCTTCAAGCTCTTCCAGTTCTTTCTCTGATTCCTTCAACGGAGGTCCTATTCTCAGTTCAGTGCTTTGCTGCTGGCATTCGCCTCTGTATTTGCTGTATTCTGGCTGTGTCTCTCAGGAGAGATCTACATCCGGCTCCTGTCGGTCTGCACTTCTTTGCTTCATCCATCTTGTCTAATTGGGTGGCTGTATATGTATGGGCCACATGTGGGCAGGCTCTGAATGGGTGTTCCTTCAGTCTCTGTTTTAATCTTTGCCTCTCTATTCCCTGCCAAGGGTATTCTTGTTCCCCTTTTAAAGAAGGAGTGAAGCATTCACATTTTGATCATCCGTCTTGAGTTTCATTTGTTCTAGGCATCTAGGGTAATTCAAGCATTTGGGCTAATAGCCACTTATCAATGAGTGCATTCCATGTATGTCTTTCTGTGTCACCTCTTTTTTTTTAAACCCCTGCCTTCCTCCTGGCTGTTCTTTTGACCCAGATACTATGAAATAAGCTCTGGCAAGACACTCTAGGTTACAAATTGCACATCCTACTAAAAAACACAAATATTGAGGAAAGTAGACATGGATTCAGTTTTGTAATAACTAAATTAATTCTCAAGGTGGTAGGGAGGTATATGATTTGTTCTTGACATTGGCCATAGAAAGTATTGATGGACAACAGTCACAGTACCCTGGATCTCTCAGAGATCAGCACAGAGCAGGTGTGCTTATCACATTTATCATGGTGCAAGGTAGGTCTCTTCAGAGACAGAGAGGGAGCTATGCTGTGTGCATTCATTCAGGCATCCAAGCTCTTAAATCGGTTTACTCTATACTGTGGTTCTCAACTTTCCTAGTACCACGACCCTTTCCTCATGTAGTAGTGACCCTCTACCATAAAATTATTGCATTGCTATTTCATTACTGTCATTTTGCTACTGTTATGAATCATAATGTAAATATCCGATGTGCAGAATATCTGATATTCTGTGAAAGAGTCTTTTGACCCGCAGGTTGGCATCCACTGCTGGTCTTCTCTTGCCTTGATGTTCTCTACCGATGCTTGGCTTCTTATAAACAGGTTAAAAAGATACAAGTGTAGGGGGTAGGGGACCATAATGGAGGGTTTATTGTCCACTTTGTCCACTTAACTGCTGCACAAAACAGGAGATAGATTGTTTCTGCATTTATTCCATTGGTGAGAACTAGACCCCAAGAACCATCTCAGGGAGAAGAGAGCCTGAGCACCAGTATAAAACGTTCTGGCCTCTAGAGAAATAGGAAGCTCAAAATGTTGTAGCTTAAAAGTAAGAAATGTCCTGCTCTGCTCTTTGATGCAGTCCTTAACAGAACCTGTCTGCTCACATCACAGTCAGACAAGACTCAGAACATGCTAGCCTAGGAAACAGATTCCCCTCTTCAGTTTGTGTCTAGTCTAAGAAATCTATGTGAGGCCTTGACTGAGGAAATCTTGGCTTTTTTCAAATTTCTCCTTGTAGGTTGATATGCAGGTGAGAGTTGGCACCAGTTAGGTCAAGTCCATGATTAGAGAGAAATAAAAATAAGATGGGGACAAAGTTTATGTAAGGTGGGAAAGGAGAAGGAAGGAGAACCAAGATGGAGATGGAGAAAGGTGACCCAGTTCCTGGTGGTCTTGAATTGCCAAGGTAATTGAGATGGATTGCTGAGGGCAAATTTATCTTATCTAGGTAAGTGGTTTATATCCTTATCAATTGGTTGTGAGTTTATTGTGTGGATGTATTGTGGATTGAGAATTTAACATATAAATCTGATTGTTGGGTTATAGTTTGTTGAGTCATGATTTTATTGGGTTGCTGGGACCAGAGAATTCCTGGTTGGCCAGGGCTGGCCAGGGTGACTAACAATGGGAGTGAGAGAGACCACTGGGACTAGAAGATAGCTAGGCTAATGTGGCATAGTGCCACACTTGAACCAGCTACCACCGGGATAAATTAGTGCTAATTCCAATGGCCCTCTAGAGACAGAACTAGCAAGGGAGTGAGTCCACCAGGGTACACGCAGGGACTGTTCCACCCTTTTTTATTTTTACCACTATACCTCTTTATGAAGCAAATAGCTCTACGTCCTTGTTTCTTGATATGTGGATCATAACCCTTGCTGAGGGCGACTGAACAACCCTTTCATAGGAATTGCCTGAGACCATTGGAAAACACAGATATTACAATTCATGATAGAGGCAAAATTACAGTTATGAAGTAGTAATGAAAATAATTTTATGGTTGAAGGGTCACCACAATATGAAGAACTATATTAAAGGGTTGTAGTATTAGGAAAGTTGAGAAATAACACTCTAGGTTCTTTGTTTCTGTGGTAGCCACCTTAAACGTTTATCTGCTTAAGTCTTTTGTTAATGTGGCCACCCTATGATTCCTCTCTCCCAATATTCATCCTGTATGTCTCCTTCTGGGGTGGAGAAGGCTGACTGTATAGCCAGGGAGATGCTTTGAAACTGATGGAGAATAGATCAAAGACATTTTTGTGGCTCCTTTGCTCTTTTTTATCAGACTTGCTTTTGAGGGAAACCATCTGCTGTACTGTGAAAATATCTGAGGGTCCCAACAGAGAAAAAGGTTCACGTGTCAGGGAATGAAGCATCCAAGAGCCAGTGCCATCATGTCATCTTGAAAGAGAATACACCATCTTGGAGGCATCCCTCAGTGCCAGTCAGAGCTGTGGATGGCTACAGCCCGTGATCTTCAACCTACAGTGTGCCCTGAGATCCCATAACAAAACTGCTCAGTCAGTACTACATAAATTCCTGATCCACAAAAATAGTGAGAGATAATAAAAGACTATTGTATGCTTAAGCCTCTAAGTTCCAGAGCAGTTTATTCTATGGGGACTGCTAGCATAGTCTGTTTATACAATCTATTATCCTGTCCTGAGTCACAAGGTGGGAAAAGACAGAAGAGTGGACTCCTCTGTTCTTTAGTACCTTTGGTTAGAAACCTCTTTGCCTTAAGTCAGTGGTTTTCAACCTTCCTAATACGGTGACTATTTCATACATTTCCTCATGGTATGGTGATCCCCCAACCATAAAATAATTTTTGTTGATACTTCATATATGTAATTTTGTTACAGTTGTGAATTGTAATGTAAATATCTGTTTCCCAATGGTCTATTGGGAATTACAACCCACAGTCAGTTGAGAATCACTAACTTCAGTGGATTCAATTATGCTTTTATAATTTTATTTTCATTTTATGTATATTGGTGTTTTTACTGCATGTATCAGATCCCTTGGAACAGGAGTTACAGACAGTATGAGCTTCTGGGTGGGTGCTGGGAATTGAATCCAGGTTCTCTGGTAGAGCAGCCAGTGCTTTTAATCTCTGAGCCATCTCTCCAGCCCCCATTTGTCTTTTTTAATGTTCATAAAAATGTTGCTGCTTCATCTAGATGAAGTTTGCTAACATGCAACTTACCTTAGCCAGTGTATTAGATAGGGTTCTACAGAAGATGGGAACCAACAGAATCCATATACATTAGAAAGTGGATTTATGAGATTGGCTTACATTTTAGGGGCCAGGTAGTCTGGTATTTTCTGTCTACACATCAGAAAAACAATGAACTCAGTAGCTATTCATTCAGTGGAACCAGGTGCCTCAGGAGTCCCCATCCAGTACAGGCAGACATTCGGAAGGTTGCCTGGAGAGCCTGATGCTCATGCAAAGAAACAGAGGAGTCTGACAGGAGAGGAGTTCAGCAGAAGTAGCAACAGGCTCAGTCGCTTTATATACACAGGAAGCTGTCTCCCTCCCCTCAGTTGATCTTTGAAAATACCCTCACAGACAAGCCCAGAGGCATGGCTCCTTGATGAGTTTAAATCTCTTCAAGTTGACTGTCAAGCACCGCAGCGACTTAAAACCTTTTCATTATTTATGAAGATTTCACCCATGTACACAACAGAATATGATCTACTTCCCATTTTCCTCCTCCAATTCCCTAACATGCCTCCCAATGTATACAACCAAACTTCATTTCTTTTGCTTTGTTTTGAGAACTCTTGAGTACAGTTAGTGATACCTATAAGTGTGCCATCTATGGAAGCTTTAGAAACCAACTATTGGCCATGTTCCCAATAAAGAATGGCAGTTATCCACTGCCAATAGCTCCTCAGTATGGGATGAGGCCTGATGATCATCTACTCCATTGTCTTAGTTAAGGTTTTAGTGCTAGAAAGAGACACCATGACCACGGCAACTCTTATAAGGGCAATATTTAATTGGGGCTGCTTACAAGTTCAGAGGTTCAGTCCACTATCATCAAGGCAGGAGCATGGCAGCATCTAGGTAGGCATGGTGCAGGAGGAGCTGAAAGTTCTACATCTTCATCTGAAGGCTGTTAGCAGAATACTGACTTCCATGCAGTTTGAACTAGGTATTAAAGGTCACACTCACAGTGACATACCTACTCCAACAAGGCCACACCTCCTAATAGTGCCACTCGCTGGCCCAAGTATATACAAACCATCACATCGGTCTATGCCAGCACAATGGATTGATCTTGTGTAGATCTGGTATAACTAACCGCAACTGCTGTGAGATCATGATGTAACAGCCATGACAGGTCCTAAAAACAGCATTTCAAAGCATTCCTCCCAATCCTCCACTTCTTCCACAATATTCCCTGAGCCTTATTGGTGGGAGGTTAATAATACAGATATCCTATTTACGGTAAGCACAGAGTCTCTTATTCTCAGACCTTTGACCTGATATGTATCTCCTATTGACTACTGTCCACAATAAAATGAAGCCTCACCAACCAGTGTTGAGAGAGCAGCCAGGTCTGTCTGTGCCTGGAGCTCAAGATTGATTTGCTTTTTGACAAGAGATCCCTTAAGTAGAGTGCTATTCATTTAAATTTCTCCATAAACTTTAATTAAAGGGTTATTGACACTCAGTGGTGAGCAGATGAAGTCTTGGAGTGTTCAAATAACTATATTCTAAATCACATTCAGCATTCAAAAGCAGAGGAGTACAGCTGTAAGAGGAGAAAGTGTTATATCATGGACGCACCTGAAGTCAATCTGATTCCCCTGTGAAGAGTGAAGACCACAATGAGAAGGCATCACTTATTTGAGCATAGTAAATGCTGAATAGAAAAGGACCCAGTTATGTCTTGAAGTCAGTTCAGAGCAGTTTAGTAACTATTCACTAAACACCAACCCAGCAATATAAAAATCTTCTTAGATCTTACTAGTTTGTAGTGATGATGGTGGTGTTGGTGATGGTGGTGGTGGTGTTAGTGGCGGTAGTGATGGTAGTGGTGATATCCTGTTACTAACCATATTTCAGAAACCATTTGAAGTCATTCAAATGCATTAGCTCAATTCACCTCACAACTGTATGTATGATAAGAACTGCTGTTATCACTTTTACTGATTAGGTACCAAGGCAAAGAGAGATAAAATAACCTGTTCAATAACACCTAAGAGTAAGAGGTGGATCAAACCCAATGAGGCTAAGCACATAGTCTATTCGTGTACATCCTTCTTGTGCTGTGTACCTATCTAGGCTAATGATTTAATAAGTTTGGCTTGTCCTACACCCCCTGGCTTAGTAACAGCTCCCTTACCATACCTGATATCTCACTTTGGGTCTTGCCACTATTCAGACTACTATTCGTTTTTGCTCACCTGAACCTACAGGAGTGAAGCATGATCTACTAAGCTGCTTGACATTCTGTGTGATACGGATGTCATGACTCTTGGGAACATGTAAGATAACTTTGCTCTGTGTTAGTCAAGCACATGGGTACCAATGGGCATGTTTCCCATCTTGACAGCTTTCCTGTAGCATGCATCAGTGAGTGCTAAGAAGCCTATGTTTAATCAGGGCAGGGTGTTTCTCAAGCTGTGGCATGATGGCAATCACATGGAGGATGGTGCCTGCAGGAGAAATCCAGAGCTCTGGGCAAGGACTGACTACTATGAGGTAGGAGAGACATCCTTAACTCAGGTTAGAACCTGGGAAAGGTAACCCCCTGCCCATCCTCTTATACCCTGTTCTTTGTGTTCACCTGTTTCCAGTATCGTGTCATACTATTTAAGTTTACTGTTGATGCAGAATCACAATTCCAAAAATGCTATGGCTTACACAAAATAGAAATTCATTTCGTGCAATTGTGGAACCTCAGAAATTCAAGATTAAGGCAGATGCCTTGTCTGGTGAGAGACTATATTTTTTCCACAGAGGGTGGACATTCATCCCTACATAGTGGCTGGGACTGGGTTTCTCTGTGTATCCCTGGCTATCCTGGAACTCACACTGTAGACAAGGCTAGCCTTGAACTCAGAGATCCACCAGGATCAACAGTATGCACTGTCACTGTCATCCAGCTAGCTTTTACAGTTTTAAGTGATCTTTAGTATCAGAATACAAACACCATTTTACCCTCCAATATAAAGGTTCAATGTCAATCTCTGCGAATCAGTCTCTTACTGGAGCATTGCCATAAGTGTTCGTTTAAATACTGCCCATGGCTCCTTCTGTGAGTTGAATTGATACAACAGAGATTGTGTGCCCCAAAAAAGCATCAAATCTTTACCATCTAGCTGTGGAGAGGAGACATGTGCTGACCTTTGATCCAGGTGAAAGAGGTGATCTGGCCAGAGGCATGAGGCCAGAAAACACAGAGTATCTAGGAAACTGTCATCTCTGAACAATGTCCTCAGAGAAAGGATGCTATGGAAGAGACAAGATATAGCTCAAGATGCATTAGGTGATTTGGGGCCTTCCCTAGAGTCATCCCAAGGAGAATGGAGCTCCAGAAAGCAGGGTGACACAGAAGAAAACTGAACATCAGGGCCATAAGTCAACCATTTGTCAGTTTGGGAATGTATTGATTACTTTTGTAATTAGGATGAGCAAATTCCTGACAAAAACAAAAAGGACTGGTTTGTTTGTTTGTTGGTTGGTTGGTTGGTTGGTTGGTTGGTTGGTTGGTTCATTATCTCGGGGGGTTCAGTTCATAGTTTCTTTGCCCTATATACATGAGAAGAACATTATGATAGCCAGGCACAGGAAACAGAGAGCAAACAGGAAGAAGCTAGGGACAAAATACTTCCAAGGATCCACCCACAGTGACTACTTCCTCTAGGTAAGTCCTACCCCTTAAAGTTTCTAGAACCTCTCTAAATAGTGGCACTGAATAGGAACCATGTAATCAATACCAGCTTGCAAGGGACATTTCGTATTCAGACCATGACAAACACGATGGAGACAGAAAGGAGGCACATACATGGGACTAGGCAGTGTGCAGGGAATGCAGTTCATCAAGCAATGTCACAAAAGAGGGACAATCCTTAGCTGCTACGGTCACACCACCTTGTTCTTTTGGTTTAGCCCAGTGTCTGAACAGACCATGAACACAGATCTCCTCTGTGTTGCCTATTTTTCTAGTCCACAAGGAAATAGTCCCAGTGGGAAGTTATCCTTTTGCATTTTCTCAGACCAGGGTTCTAAAAATATGATAGCATACCCCAAAGGCAATTTATAATCAATAAAGGATCATATTTGTTGATTTACTGAGGCATGATCAGGGCAAGGTCACACACAGTAAGACAGCAAGAGAGGAGCAATTGCTGTTCTTTCTTCACGACTGACTGTATCTGTACTTTATTTCAGAGGTGAAGACTGTTCATCATGCACTTGTTCCCACAAGGCTCGCAAACAGGCTATCTCCCATGTCTGTGTTCACAGCAAATAAATACAAAGTTTGCCTACTTGAGGGACTCTCGAGGACATCTTGGGAAGGGAGGGATCTGCACCCATGACTTAGTGTGGTCCTATATGGTAATTAATCACTCAGACATTCTTCCAGTAAAAAGCATGGGCTCTGTGAAGGACAGGAACTGTGGGAGGGTGGTGAGGAAGGATGAAGTACTTAAGGCACTCTTCTTAACCTCAAGGATGTCCAGGGAGCCATGAGTCTGGGCACAAAGACCAGCAAAGTGAAGAGGAAGCCACACGAAGTGCTTTCTCAGCACTATTTTGCCTTCTTTTCTGTTTGCAGGGAGGGGGAGTTGGGAGGGGCAAAGAATGAAGTCAGAATTATTTTTAAGTAAGATTACTTTAAAAAAAGAAAAACTCAGACCATTAAAAGGTACAAATTAAATATTCATAAGCACAAGTCCACATCCTTTCTAAACCATCCTCTACTACTTTGTAGATTATCTTCCTTATCTTCCTCTTACCGAGGGAGAAACATTTGTCTTATGTGGAGTCAGTCCCAGGAGATGCCCCCCCACCCCCTGCCCCGCTCCCAGTTCAAATCAACCAATCTTGGACTCTGGTTAAAATTCACCATGATTGTTCCTCTTGACTTTCTAAATTTGTCTTTTATCTGATGCCACAAATGCAAGCTTTAGTTGGATAAACTTGTCATTTCCCTCCAACAATTGTCCTTACAAATTTACTCCATTTACTGTGTGTATGGAAACAGCCAGTGTGGAATACAGAAGAGAAACCTGGAGTGGTGGGGATATCCTTCTGAGTTGACTGGGAAAGAGAATATTTTATTTCCACCGGGCACAAAAGCCCCAAGATTAGACTAACTCCTGTGACCTTGAACCTTCCTGTCACCTTTAAATGGGGTGAAAATGGATTTTGAAAGCTCAGTCTACCGTGGAAGAAGGTTTAAGTCACTAGAGTGCATTCCGAACATGCATGTGAATTAATAAACAATCACACAGAGCAAGAAGGTTCTGAAGTGTCTTTAGAACCAGCTACTTCTCAACAGGGGCCCTCAAACAGGGTCTGAAGGGTTTGGTGCAAGAGAAAAATCAGCATTTCCTATTAGAACATCGTTATGACAGTTAAGACAATAGGACTACCTCATCAAACCTGGATCAATAATTCATGTCATGCTTGGGTCCCTGTGTAAGCAGCCACACACTCTCCATACCTAGGAAGGTTTAATGCAACTTTCAAGACATGTCTACTTTCCTGAGTTCATTCAACTTTTAGAAATCTGCCTTCCATAAGAAGGACAAGAATGCACTGTCCTAAGAAGCTTACAGAAGTTGCCTTTGCATAGGAATGAAAGTCGCTGGCTTCAAACAAAACCTTTATGAGTGAAGTACTCAGGGAAGAGCAATTGGACCTGGGTGCCAGAGCTCCAGTGTCCGAGGAATCCAACACTTCAGGTTGTATTATCTTTTGATGCACAAAGTTACACAGCAGATTTTGTAAACACAGGCTGGGTTGTGTAAACACACTTGTATAAATGCTAACACCCTTACTTTGTCTCTGTCACACTGCTGCATTCATCCATTTCTAGCTCCCAAAACATTAGTCTATTTAGGTTCCTTTTTGGAAAATTGTCACATTGAAGTTATTTGACAAAAACAGTCAGTCAATATGTGATTTTAGCTACAGGACAAAGATTCAGCAGATGAGGCACGTTCTTCATCTTCTAGAATGAGCATGGATGTGGGATCTGATGGAAAACAGAGGCAGCAGCTGGGGGATACATCTGGAGAAACTCAGAGCAGCCCCTCAAAGAAAAAACACACTAAGGATCTTGCTCTCATTCTGGAGTGGGGAGGAGTTAGGGCAGGATGGTCAAGGGGTCAGTAAGTGAGCTGGTGAGTGGATGGCCATGGCCAGCAACTACCTCATTATAGGTCCAAGGTGCGAGACTCAGGGTAGCCTGAGGACCCATGGTGCCCATCTCAAGGGCTGAAAGCTGCGAAATTCCATGGACTGAGCTGGCAGGAGAACTGTGATGGGCTCTGATTCCAGGTAGATAATTCTATTAGGCAAAATACCTCACACTGTAGTGAGACCCTTGAATACCAAGGTGTCATCCCTGGTGTCTGCTGAGAGGCATCAGAGGGAGACATCAGGACCAGATGTGGGGCAACAGCAAATGTGGGAAGTTGAGGAAGAGTGCCTGAGGGCAAACACCTAGCTTCCCAGAGTCCATTGCAGGAACTGTGACTTGTCAGCCTGTCTCTTCTCTCTCTCTCTCTCTCTCTCTCTCTCTCTCTCTCTCTCTCTCTCTCTCTCTCTCTCTCTCTCTCTCTCTCGCTGGGGTCTAGAGGATACTGAGGTCTGTGGTGCTGCAGTGTGGGGTAGAGTTGGACTGATGTGACAAAAGCTGAGCTTCAGGCAGACTCTAAGAGAAAGTGTGCAATGGAGAAGGAGCAGGAACACTGAAAGGTTAGAACCTAGAAATCTGGGACCCAATTGCCCTGAGTAAAAGTCCTTTGAGAGCATCACGCAGCACCCAGGATGGCCCTCTCTCCTGGACCATTGCTTCATTTGTCCATGAATGAAATCACATACACAGACTTCATAAACGAGGCACGATACTGCCTGGGGGGAGGCTGAGAGGTGAGAAAGAGGAAGCAGGGAGGAGTGGGGTGAACATAGGCAGTGCATATTGTGTACATGAGTGAAAATGGCTTTGTGAAATCCAGTGCAATAAAATGCCCCAGGAAAATGCCATGTCTGCACTGCCCTTAGCTAACCCAGTCAGTAACCTGGAATAATAGCACTTCTGTGTGTGCAATTTAAAGGGAGGTGGGGGGGGCTTTTGAAAAAAAAAAAAGCTTCCCGTATGTATTGAGTAATTTTTATGCACACGGTGCCTTTAAATATTTAGATCATGCTGTGCAGAACTAACATCCATGCAGGATGTGACCCTGTGAGACTTCTTGCAGGAAGAGGCTTTAGGAACAACAATGACAAGAAGGACCCCATTGCTCTAACCTTCCCTGCTGGGTTGCTGAGCCAGCTGCAAAGGGCTAAGGCTCAGGCCAGCAGCTATGCCTGCAGGAGCTAAACCAGCCTGGGTGTGTGCCTGTGTAATTATTCCGCTCAGTTTCTCTGGGGGAGGGGGTTAATATATGCATGAGGTCACTCCACCACACCTTCATTCACCACCCTTTTCCTAGCATTGAAGTAAAACAAAAGACTTTCCCCCCCACCCCCAGTCTTGGATTTATTTTCACAGTAAAAATGTAAGAAAGGAAGCCAGGGGGACTACCCTTATTGTACATATAAATATTTGAGCTAAGGAGACAGTTTAGTCAGTCAATAATGTGCTTGCCAAGACCTGAGTTTGATCCCCAGAACCCATGTTCAGAAGAAGTCAGGCATGTGCTTGCCCCCCCAGCCCCCAGCATTGGTAAAACATTTACAAGTCCTCAGGGTTTGCTGGCTACCCAGCCTAACCTACTCAATGAACTCCAATCCAGCAAGAGACTGTTAAAAAACAAACACAAACACACACACACACACACACACACACACACACACACACACACACACACACACACACAATTAAAGAAGGTGAAAACATGAGGTTTTATGGGTACCTGACATAGGCTCTTGATTTCATCTACTACATGCTGTTTTGTGTGTTCGTGTGCGTGTGCATATGTGAAGGCAGCGCATGCGACAGGGTGGGCGTAGCCTGGGATACAATAATAGTTGCCGATCAGCCCCCCACCCCTGGGTGATTTCTGAGGACACCCCTGCCCCAGCTTTAATTTTCCCCAACTCTATAATACCTTCCAGTAGTGATTATTTTGTTTCCCTCTCGGTAAGGGTGTACATTTTATTTCTCAATAATAGTTAGGTTTGGAGAGTATTAGCAAGTATTAGAGGGCATTTCTTTTATGTTTCTTTAAGTGCAATTAACTTATAAAGATAAGACCGAACCATATGGCAGTACCACTAGAACTGATTATCCAGAATTCATTTTAGCTCTTTGCCCTGGTGATCAAGCACGGAGACCATCGTGATGGGCCAGCCAGTGGTGGTTGCTGCATGAACCCAAGGCAGATCAAAATCTTGCCTTATCACCTGTTGGCTTGCTACATTTACTCAACTCTATGGCAGAGCCAGAGCAATCTTCCAACAAGTCATACCTCCTGGCTGAGGAGTTCTAAAAAAGTTACACTCCAACACCCAACACTATAGGGTCCAGGGAGCTTTGAGATTACACCCCAACATCGATGTTTTGTTTTGTCACTGAGATGGCACTGGGAACCGTGTTTTACAATTTGAGGGCCACTGTAGGAACCCACACAACAGATATCATGCAGGTTTAATGTACTCCACTATGAATCCAAGAGTCCATCCACCACTCCCAGGATTTCAGTCTCGTGTTCCCAGACTGTCAGATCTAAGGTTCAGTGACTATCTTAGCAGGGGTTAGAAATAGTGTTTCTTGAGTCATTCCTAGCAATGTGAGTGAATTGAAACACTTATGTCCAAGATGTTGTATCTTCACTGTCCAACCCAAGATTATTGCTGCAATATATGCTGAGATGACATCACTTAAGACTCTCAGTCATCTATTGAAATTGGTTTATCCAATGCAGTTATTCTCCTCGGAATTGATGGGGGAAGCAGCCATTTTCCAGTGGACCACCAGACAGCTCAAAGAAAGGTATGGAGGTAACTTCCGTTTCATGAATGTGTTGTGACTTCCTGTCCATAAGGCACTAGCTCCGAGTAATTTTCCAAACCCTCCCAAGATTGTAAGTACAAAAAAAAATATGGAAGATTAAGGAACATTTCTAGATTATTATTCAATTAAGAAAGTCATGGGGCAGCTCACTGACCGGGAGATAAAAAGGGCTCTTCAGGAACCCCCAATAAAAGGAAGAGGATCAGCACAGACCAACCGTGACCGGTAAAGGAAGTCTTTGGTGCTACAGGTGAAGACCTCCACCAAGATGAAGAGAATGAACACCCTGTCTCTATGCAGCAATCAAACACCATCTAGCACTCTCTGTATAGAGTTGTAACACTGTCATGGAGAAACCATTCCTCCTAGAACAGAAGTCTTAGACTTACACCTGAGAAACCTTCTCCTGCAACAACCTGAAGAAGGTGTTAGACTTCTGCCTTTCCCTTCAGAGCTGTAACATTTACAAATAGACTATATCAAACCTAGATACCTGATGACCAGCAAACCTATGCATCCATAATACTCAAGAAGATATGCACACCTTATTTCAGCCTATCTTGTTTAAACCTCAACTTAAGAAATAAGTGTGGAGAGGGGCAGAAAGAAAAGAGTATCATTCAAGGGCAGAGTTATTCAAGAATCTATTATCAACTCTTTGGGCTCATGGTGAGATAGAATATAATTTACTGAAGAAGTATGTGGTAGCACAAAGGCACCTGTCACTTGATAGTCTCAGAATTGAAAACCACAGATGGACCAGTGGGCACAGGGGTCTTCAATCTCCTACAAAAGTACATTTCTGTTAACCTACTGATGTCCATCAAGGTTCCATCTCCTAACAGTGCCATCCTGTGGACTAAGCAAATAGTCCTCAGAGGAAAATTCAGGGCCTAAACCACGGCAATAAGTTGGGGAGGAGACAATGTAGAATGATATATCTGCAGTGTTTCCTGACAATTTCCAGGTAAACCATCACTTTAAACCTGATGGTCTCATGTGGGGCTGTTATCTTCTCTACAGGCAGATGACCCCCAAATCTCATCAACCATTCCAGCATCTTTTAGGACTCTGCTTTCCTGTATCATATGTGCCCAAGCATCATAACCTCGTTTAGTCCTAATTCCCTCCCACAGATCTTAACTCAAAATACCATTAAGGTAGGAGTTTTCAGATTAAGTTTCCAGTATTTGGACTTTAACAGTGTCCTGGTTAATTTTTATCCAACCAGGACAACGTCTGCTCTTGAACCCACATCTTACTTGATCAGATAGCAATATTTAGACAATTCTCACTTTTAAAACATGCTTTCCACATCACTAATGATGTTATTTTCCTCTTAACCCACTGGTCTCTTCTTCTCAGGTTTCCTTCCTGTGCTCTGGGCTCATTCTTACGATTCCCAAGGTTAAGTTTAGTCATTGTCATAGGAGCAAACATTTATACATTGGTGATTCCAAACTCTTAACTCCAGTGTTAACTGCCCTGTCAGTCTTGGTTAACTATCAACCTGACATGTAATGGACACCTCAAATTGGACAGACCAAGCAGAACTATTGAAGACTTCCTTCATACAGATTCTTGCCCTGTCTTTTTCAGTTCTGTTAGATATAAAACCCTTCTTCAAATTTTGCATGAGAATGTCTTAAAATTTTTGTCTTCTTGCTGGTAGGCAAAACAAAACAAATAAATCAAAAAAGCTCTAGAACAAAACAATCAAAACCATGCCCTGACCTAGAGAATAAGTCAAGGTTAATTTTAGGAAACAAAGTATAGACACTCAAGTATAGTATGTTGAATGAATTATGAATGGATATAAATAGGAAACCTAAATTATTACCATAGGTCTTCATGGTTCTGGTTATTGGATAGACATTTAACCGTATATGGATCTTCAAAGGATATAAAGACCTGAGGGTCAGACTTCATGCCCGCCATGTGTGGACAGGAAGATGAACTTTTAGTCCAGGGATGACTTCAACAGAAACAAATGGACCCTAAAATTGATGCTGATCTAACTTTTCTTTTGCTGTCTTAGGACAGGTTCTATAGTGACCCAGGTGGGCCTGTAGTCTGCTGAAGTCAATCATGAATTCTAAATCCTGATTCTTTAGCTTCTACCAGTGTCTTGGATGATGATGATAATGGTGGTGGTGGTGGTGGTGGTGGTGGTGGTGGTGGTGGTGGTGGTGTGTGGTGTGTGTGTGTGTGTGTGTGTGTGTGTGTGTGTGTGTGTTTCCAACATCTTATTTTAGACAGTGCTAGGAATCAGCTCAGGGTCTGTAGCTCATGAGGCCAGGTCTCTACCTACTGTGCTGCATCTCCAGCTGGAACTTTGGTGTTGAAAAGTTACATTTAAAAACCCTAGGTCATATGCACTAGGTGCTCGGATATCAGTCTCCATGCTCATTTAAAGCATCTCAACATGATTGTCTGATTCACGTGCCTTTCAAGTAGTTGAAAATAACCT
Source organism: Rattus rattus (assembly GCF_011064425.1). Classification (NCBI taxonomy): domain Eukaryota; kingdom Metazoa; phylum Chordata; class Mammalia; order Rodentia; family Muridae; genus Rattus; species Rattus rattus. Next base: position 104,762,475 of record NC_046155.1, read on the forward strand.
TAGTGTGAATCTTGGTGGGTGTTTAGAAGACATTGTGAGCTCACATTTCACCTTTCTATCCACCCACCCCACCCCCAATAAAATTGCATGGCCATGAACACGAATAAAGAGATTCCATGTGTCATGATACTAATTTAGGTCATCTCTCAATAAGCTTTTGAAAATAAGATGGATGGTATTCCTATAAGTCAGATATATTTTTTTGCCTTTAGAGTCTTAAATGACCTACACCCGTAATATTATCTTCCTGTAGAGGATAATCCTTTAAATGACCCCAAACAATTCTTACCATTAAAAATGTCAGTGATGAGAGAATCGGGAGTGACTCGGAGAAACTAATTAACAGAGGAAGTGTGAGGTCACAGACAGCTGACATCACTTCTAGATAAAACCTCTTATTATATGCTGTAGGCTCCTTCAGAAGACGCAAGAAACAGCCAGACCCTGCAACAGGCTGTACTGACATTACTGAGGGAAACAGCTGTTCTCTTTGCTTGGTAGACCTGTGACTAATGGGAGGTGAGAGCTGGACCGGATGTGGTCTGGAGAGGAAGCAAGGGCAAAAGAAAACAGGCTTTGGGAATCCATCTCTGCTGTAACCATGGCAACCAGCCTGGGCTCCTTACTGGCTTTGACACTTTTCCTTCTTTCCTTTATTTGACTATGATTCTTCTTTACCCATCCCCCAACCCCTCCAATTGTAAGGGAAGTCCTAGGCAATGAACATGGTGTGTTACAACCATTCAATGGTGATCAATAGGGCTCCTTTACTTCATTGTACATGACATGAGAAGATATTGAGCACAAAATTCTGACAGCCATTTTATTTCCATGCTGGGAACATCCTAATCCAGAAAGCTTCTCCTCATGATAGTAGAACAGAAGGAGCCCAGTGGTTTAAGAGAGCACTACTAAAATACCCAGGCATGCTCAGACCCCTAGCTTCTAGCACTGGGTTTTATGAGATAATCACATTCCTTCCTCGAATTAACTATTATAGATAGCAAGAAACTGGTTATTCACAAGTTGCTCAGAAAGACTTAAAAGACATGCTTGGCATCCTTGCTTATTAAAGAAATACAAATTAAAACTACTTTGAGATTTCTGTCTGCACCAGTCAGACTGGTCAAGATGAAGAAGAAGAAGATAACATCTCATGCTGCTGAAAATGTGAGGTGAGAGGAACACAACACCCACTCATCAACTGCTGGTGGACACAAGTTAGGACAGTCACTGTGGACACCAGTGTGGCAATTACTAGGGAAGCTGGCAATAGATCTACCTCAAGGCCCAGCTGCACCACTCTTGGGCATATACCCAAAGAACTCCACATTCTATTACAAAGACATTTGTTCAACCACATTCATTGCTACTCTATTCAAAGCAGCCAGATATTCCTCAACAGATGAATGTATCAGAAAAATGTGAGACATTTATATAATAGAATATTATCTAGCTGTTTAAAAATTGTAATCATGAAATTAGAAGGTAAATAGATGGGACTAGAAAAAAATCATCCTGACTGAAGCAGTCCAATGTCAAATATGGTATTTATGCGCTTGTATTGTGTGTGTTAGTTAGGGTTTCCATTGTTGTGAAGAGACACTATGACCAAGGCAACTCTTATAAAGGACATCATTTAATTGGTGCTAGCTTATAGGTTCAGAGGTTCAGTCCATTAACATCAAAGTAGGAGCATGGCAGCATCCAGGCAGGCATGGTGCAGGAGAAGGAGCTGAGAGTTCTGCATCTTGATTTGAAGGCAACTGGGAGAAACTGGCATCCCCAGCAGCTAGGAGAAAGCTCTCTTCCATAATGGGTAAAGACTGACATAGAAGGAGACCTCCAAAGTCCACCCCTACAGTGACATACTCCTTCCAACAAGGCCACACCTCCTAACATACCATTCTTTTTGGGCCAAGCATATCCAAACAACCACAATGTGGATTTTAGCTTTTAAACCTTCTATAGGTGTACTACTATCTGAAAAACCACAAAGGTTAGGAATGGAGGGAAAAACTGGCATGGGGAGTATCTCCCAAGGAAGGGGAAATAGAATATATAGTTAGAGAAGAATGGGGATTGGGAAGTGAGGAAGACGTGGGTAAGGAAGGAAATACAGGGAGGGACAGTTAACAGAAATGGCCATTTGAAGGACTGTATGGAAACCTACTACATTAGAAGCTTCCTTAAATATATACATATATGAGAGAAATCTAAAAGGAACCACCAAATTACAAGGAGATATAGCCACAACTAGACTTCTCTAACCACCAAGACTGGGTTACACTGATTGAGTTGTTGGTCAAAGCACCCCCGTGGAAACCCCTAAACAACCTGGACTATGCCCAAAGTTGTTGGTTGCTCCCCACAAGATGATGGTAAGGCCCCTGTTGCTAAAGAAAAAGCATATTTCATTGATCACTGAGAAGTTGAGCTAGCGATTAACCAGAACCTTCACCCCTACTGACTGGCGCTCATGGTACTAGGGGTACTCTGCACATTCCAGGGTATGAAGGTAAATATCAGCACTGCAACAAACCCTTTGATTTGCAGGTGACCTGCCTGCATGACACAATGGCATATTAATGGTTCAGACATTGTGGTAGTGACCAACCCCTCTCTGATTGGATTTAAGGCCCATTCCAAGAGATGGAGCTCATGCCTGACACTGCTCGGTGGCCAAGAATCTGAAAACAGACAGGTCATAGACCTATGGGAAAATCAAATACTATCGTTTTACTAAAGAAACAACAAAAGGGCTCCTAATAATATTCTGCAATAACCATACATCAGTGTTATACTCAGCCATCACTAAGGAAGATTTCTCCTTCAGTAGATGGGAACTACAGGGATTCACATCTGGACAGGTGCACAGAGCTGAGGGACTTGGACCACTCAGTCTAAATGGGATATCTTTGCAAAACCCCTCTCTTCAGGGCTCAAGAAACTTTGAGGAAGAGGAGGGAGAAAAAGTATAAGAGTCAGATGGGATGGAGGATGCCAACAAAACGAGGCCCCCAAAACACCTTGAGCAAAGTGAATGCAAACTCTCAGAGGCTGTGGCAACAGGCGTCTGCCTGCACAGGTCCAAACCAGGCCTGCACAGGTCCAAACCAGGCCTGCACAGGTCCAAACCAGGCCTGCACAGGTCCAAACCAGGCCTGCACAGGTCCAAACCAGGCCTGCACAGGTCCAAACCAGGCCTAAACCCAGTCCTGAGACGGCAGGTATATGTCAGCTCCCATCCCCAGGCACAAAGCGATTAACAACTGCTTGCACATGAAAAATTAGTTTCTCTAAGGAAGTCTGACTGGAAATATAAACCACATTTAAGGTTGGGCACCATGCCCAGAAGTATATAGCCAATACCGAAAGAACTCAGAGGTAGTTTTTGGAGAATTTTTTAAAAAACTTTTGCTTGCAGTATATCTGATGTTCTGCTTTTTTTTTTAGTTTTTATTGTTGTTGTTTTATTCATTTTTATCCTTGTTTGAATGTCTTTTATTTGTCTTTTTTAAGAGATAGAAAAGAAGGCATAGAATTGAAAAGGCCTTAAAAAAAAAAAAAAAAAAAAAAAAGGCCTGGAGGATCTGGGAGGAGATGAGGGAAAAGAAACCATTATCAGAACATACTATAAAAAATTGCTTTATTTTCAATAAAAAATAAAATTAAATAAAAATGAAAACAGGCTATTTAAATTTCAACAGAACCCATGTCAACGGTGTTCATTCAGATATGCCCTCAGAGCTGATCTTTGCACCACTGGGTGGATTTCTGGAGGGAAAACAGGTTGTTGGTTGTTACGATAAGTTTTCTGCATGTGGAGCTCACTTATCTTCTTAATATGATGGGGACACCATGGGCAGACTCTGCTCAAGTTAGACTGGCATAGAATTCACTCCATAGAAAAGCTTTAAATGAACAATTCCTATAAGTGATAGTTAGAAAGCTGGAAACTGTAGAAGAGGGCCCTTTTTTACCCAAGGGAACATGAGACACTCTTCTGTGCAGCTGTGCTTTTGTTGGATTCTAAATCACCCTAAAGGACAGGTGGGATAAAAAGTGGGGCCTGAAATAGGGTTTTGGCCAGGAGGTTGACACTCGTGAGACTCTGTTACTGAAAGCCTGTTATAGGCAGGCATGGAATTGTTGCAGGAGAGGCATGAAAGGCTGAAGGAAAGCTGAGTAGGTGGAACCTCACTGTCACTGACTGGACATGAAGTAGGAGCTGCCAAGAGATAAGCTATGGAGACCCAGGAGAAAGATGCTGGAAGCCAGAAACTCCAGAAAGGCATGCCAAGTTTATTCACACAGAAGTTATTGCAGCGAGTTCTTAACACATGTGATATGCAACAGCCAGCTGAAACTAAGTAAGTCTTCAGTGGAGAAGAGAGCAAAGCTATTTCCAGGCGAGTTTTGTAATGAATGATGGACAGTAAATAAATGGAGGTCAGCAGAAGGATTAGAATGATCAGCAAATGATGCAAGACTCTGTGCACCCCTAAAACCCAAATTATACTATGTAAATGGATTCAAGTCCAAGTATAAAGACGCATCTGCTGCCTTTCTCTTTCTACCTGCTTTTAACAAACCCAAGCTTTTTATTAATGGCCATGTTCCTCTGCACTCCAAGCTGTAATACAGGAAGTATAGCAGGCTCTCATGACAGCTACTAAAGCATTGGGCTGCACTCAGTCCTCACCATCGGCCTTCTAACAGGTGATAGGGTGTTAGTGACATTTGGCCTGCTGGAAGCTGTTTTTTTTCCAAGGATCGAGTCACTAGGAGACACCAGGCACACCAGGTAATGGATGAGCATTTGACTGTGAAATGTATTTATTTGACGCAAGTTGCAGGGTTCCTTAAAATACAAGATACAGAGGAGAAGAAGGAAGTGCAGTAAGGTTTGCTATACCCAGATTTATACAAGCTGATTATGCTGCTGAGCAGGAAAAAAACAAATAAAAACAACCCAAAAGAACAAAAAACAAAACAACCCATCACACACACACACACACACACACACACACACACACACACACACACACAATCCCTAAAGCTTTCCAGTGACTACACATAGTAATAGGCAAGATCACTGTATCTTTAGGAAAGATGCCTGAGATGTTCAGGGATACTAGTTCATCGTGATTTAGAGATTCAGGAAAGATGTCTCCTAGGAAATCTAACACGGAGAACAGAGATCCAAAGACAGCACCCCCAGCAATTCCTTCTCTAGCACAGTGGTATGTTCTGTGCATCTGTTTCTCACATAACTCAGGAGGATAACAAGAAACATCTAAGTAACATCTAAGCAAAGCAAACAGGGGAGAGAAAAGCAATTTCCACACACCCAAGCTGGCTCTTCAAATGACTATACACACCTCCTTGCAAGAAAGGTATTTGTCTTCTCTGGGAAAAAGAGACACAGTCATTTTGTATTTGCACAAACACGATACACACTTACTGCAAAACAATAACAATCCTGATAAAATACATAAGCACAAAAGTATAATTTTCAATAATCCTATTCTTCAAAATAACAACCACTGGCTTTATTTGTTTATCTATTTTATAACCACATCAAAGTTTGTCCTTTTGATTGTTTTACACACGTATGCATTGACTTGTGCTTATTTACAAAATGGTGTCATAACCCACTGTTGTAGTTTGGGTGAGAAACATCCCCCATAGGCTCCTGTGTTTGTGCACTTGGTCACCAGCTGGTGGCACTATTCAGGGAAGCCACAGAACCTTACGGATGTGGCATCTAGTTAGTGGCCTCTAAGGTATGTATGCTTGCTTCTGGATCCCACCTGTGCCCTCTGTGTCACTCTTTATGTGAAGAGTAGCATCCTGTCCTCCCACTGTCATAAACAGAACTACTTCTTGTCACCTTCTCTGCCATGATGGGCTAAAGCCCTCTGAACCCTAAGCCAAGATAAAGCTTTCTTCCCGTAAGTTGAGTCTGGCAAGTATTTTGACGCGGTACCAAGACAGTAACCAATATACCCAGAGAAATTTTAAAGCCTTTCTACTCCTAATAGACAGGCAGACTTACCAGATGAATTTAAAATACTTAGTGAATTTACTATCATATATATAAATATATATGTATGTATATATATATTCATTTCATTATTAAAATGAAACATCAACGAATTTCCTGCAAAATTTAACCCCTTTCAAAATTCTTTTGAGACCTCTTCTCATTCCTTCCCTACATGTTCCCCACCCCTAGCACACACACACACCACTAGTACATGAGCTCCATTTTAAACATCTTCTGGTTAACTTCACCAGTTACCTTTTTCTTTCTTCCTCAAGACCTGGTCTCTCCTAGTGACTCGATCCTTGGAAAAAAAACAACTTCCAGCAGGCCAAATGTCACTGAGCACTTGAAATTTTGGAGATTATTCTCCCTGTGAATATTCATTTTCTTGGCCATCATGTACCTCTAGCAACACACCAGCTTTTCCAAAGTGAGTTAGGTGGTCAGAATGATGAAAATGTCCCCCACAGACTCATAGAGGTGTGGTCTTGCTGGAGGAAGTGTGACACTGGGGGCAGACTTTGAGGTTTGAGATGCTCGAGCCAGGCCTAGTGGCTCACTCTCTCTTCATGTTGCCTTCCAAACCAGATGTGAAACTCTCAGCTCCCTCTCCAGCACCATGTCTACCTGTGTGCCACCATGCTTCCTTCCATGCTGACAATGGACTAATCCTCTGAACTAATCCTCAGTCGGCCCCAGTTAGATATTTTCCAATCAGAGTTGCCATGATCATGGTGTCTCTTCACAGCAAGAAAACCGTAACTAAGACAGTAGGAGTCAGGAGGCTAGGTATGGGAGGTGTCTTATACCACAGACAGCAAGTGAGTAATGCTTAGCTTTAACTGTAACCTTAACACGATCCAGCATCCTCTGGTAAAAAATGTCTGAATGAAGGATTTCCTATGTTAGGTTGGACATTTCTAGAGGTGATTGCCTTGACTGTGAGAAGACTCAGCCTAAAAGTAGATATGCCATTTCTGAGTTTGTGGCTCTACACCGTTTAAGAATAGAGAAAGCTAGTCAAGCAGAGTTTATAGGCATGTGGAGTTAGATAAGTGGTAAGTGTTTTTACACATGTCTTTACTTCTCTTTTCTTTTGACCATGGGTGCAAAGTAACTAGCTGCCTTGGGCTCATGCCACTGTGACTTCCCTGCAATGATGAGCTGTAACCAAGGATGGTGAGCTAAAAATGCTGGCTTTGTCTCAGGAGTTGGTTTTTGTCAGGCAACATAAATAAACCTAGGACAGTTGGCTGTTTGGAGACTCAGCCAGGGGTGAAAGGTCACAGAGACATCTGGAATAGATAGAACCCTTGGAGCACACTGGCTGGGGGAGAATTGGGAGCCCAGTAGGTTGGCCTTGGTTCTGGGATCTTGGATTGGTTGTGTGACCTTTGGCAACAAATCTCTCTGCTTCTGCTTCTTCAAATTACAACTAGATAAAAACCTACGAAGTCTAAACAGATGAGAAGTATGAAGTTAGACCAAGGCTGGCTCACAGTCTACCCAAGTTCAGTGGTCCCTTCATGTCCACAAAGGATTGGTTCCAGGACACGCTGAGATACCCAATCTTAGACACTCATGTCCTCCATACAAAATAGCATAGTATTTCCACAGAACCTGTAATTTTCCCTTGTTTTTCTTCAAACCATCTCTAGATTATTTCTAATAACAGACACAATGTAAACACCATTTAAGTACTTATGCTGTTTTGTGGAGCAAGTAAAGGCAAAAGGTAAGTATATACTCAATACAGACGCATTTTCCCCAACTCTGTGTGTGTGTGTGTGTGTGTGTGTGTGTGTGTGTGTGTGTGTGTGTGTGTGTTATGTGGTGGGCTGAGGATAATCTCAGTGTGCTGTTTCTCAGCCACTTTCCAACCTTTTTAGTATGAGTCAGGGTTTCTCACTGGCTTGGACCTTCCCACATAGGCTAGCCAGTCTCAGAGAACCGTGTGTCTTTACTTCCCCAGTGCTGGAACTATAAATGGGCACTACCATATCCAGCTTCTAGTTAAAAATATACTTTCTGAGGATTGAATTCAAGCCTTCCTACATGTAAGGCAAGCACTTTACCAACCAAACTATCTCCCCAACCCTCTCAAATAGGTTTGACCTAGTACTAATTGAGTCTGTAGAGGAGACCCCAATGGATACAGAGGGCCAAGTGTCTGCTTTGTAAAGTAAGCATAATCCACTCTCAGTTCATCATTTTGATGAAGACACTCAAGCCCTCTTGGCTTTATGTCTCAGTTACAGTGAGGTCACACCTAGGGCTTGCCAAGGTTAGGGCCCTATTGTTTCATGATGACCTTCATCCAGGTATGCACCTGCTGTTATGATCCAAGACTGATTTCAGTTGAACACAATTTCAAAAGCATCACTTGAAAGTATGTTTATCCTATCATCATAGAAATCAGTATTTATTTAAATTAATTTAATAGATCAGAAAATAGCATGAGAAAGAGTTACTCGTGGGAACCAGGTTTATTGAGAGACCCTGGCTTAGAAAAATATGGTAGAGAATCCATTGAGGAGGACATTCAGTGTCAGCATCTGACTTCCACATGCATGTGTGTGTCACACACACACACACACACACACACACACACAAAATAGTTACTATTGGTAGATTTATAATAGATCAAACCTTTTGGATACTAGAAAACCTGAACATTACCAAGTCACTTGATATGAAGTGTAATTATTTTATAAGAGTTTTATTTTTTCAACTTTGTTTGAAAACAAATGACTTCACACACAACACAGGAGGAAAGAAGATAGTCCGGGAGTGAGTCTCACAGGACAGAGAAACATTTCAAAGCAGGTCCTCACTCTGCAGCAGAGTTTTCTAGGCTCTTTTCCAAATACGCCTAATAAATCAGTTTTATTATTTTTTGGTGAAGAGAGACCCGATAATATGCACCTTTGTTCACCTACAGAAGCATATTCTAGAAACATCCTGGTGAGTGCTTATAAACAATGATCTTTCTATGTTCTGTGTGGCCTGCCACAGAGCCATTACCAGGTGCTCCAGGAAGACTAAAAACACACACACACATAAATATCCACAAATGCACAATTTTAGCTCATTAATTTCTTCTGGGAATTTATTCTGGGCTACAGTGACTTCACCCTTGGTGAAATATGAAGCAGTTTGGCCTCACAAAGCCAGCTCTACTCACAGAACTGTAGAGTACCATTGCCACCATACAAGTAAAATGATGAACTTTTAAAAACCACTCTCCAGTCCTCCTACAGAAAGTACCTTGGGGTTAGATTTAACTTTTCTTTCTTTCCTTCCTTCCTTTTTCTTTCTTTCTTTTTTAAAAAGGTCTGGCATATAGCACCCCTTGATTATGATCTAAATCTAGTATAATTGTGCACAAGAACCAAACGTCAGTTCCTCCCAGTGCAAGAAGAAATGAGTCCTTTTGGAGGAAACATTAGGGTTTTCATTAGTCAGGGGATTAAATGCATGAGCAAACACAGAAAGCACAAACTGGGAGGTACTGTCACACTGATAGCCAATCAAGCGGCTAAAAAACATTAATGAAAAAAGTCAGTCAAAAATTCTAAGCTCAACCAGACAAGTTTTCTGACAGGAAAAAAAATATATTTGCAGGGCCTGAGGAGTGGCTTGGTTTGTAAAGGGCTTGCATGCAAGCACTGGGACCTGAGTTAGATCCCCAGAACCACATTTGAAAAAAAGGCAGATTTGGTGGAATTGCAATCTAAGCACAGAGATAGAGGATCCCTGGGAGTTGCTGGCCAGGCAACCTAGCCCACCAGGCAAGGTCTAGGCCAGTGGTTCTCAACCTGTGGGTCTCAGCCCCTTATGAGTTGAATGACATTTTCACAGGGGTCACATATCAGATATTCTACATATCAGTTATTTACATTACAACTCACAGCGTTATAAAATTATAGTTAGGAAGGAGCCACACCAAAAAAAATGGAGAGGTCATCAAACATGAGGGATGCTAAAAGGGCAGCAGTCTGAGGAAGGCTGAGAACTACTGCTCTAGGCCAAGAGGGGATCCTGTCTCTATACTTTTGGGATCCTTTCCTCCTATTGGGTTACCTTGTCCAGCCTTAATAGGAGAGGAGATACCTAGTCTTATTGCAAGTTGTTATGTTGTATCCGGTTGACATCTATGGGATCCCTGACCTTTTCTGAAGAAAAACGGAGGAGAGGTGGCTGGAAGTGTGTGTGTGTGTGTGTGTGTGTGTGTGTGTGTGTGTGTGTGTGTGTGTGTGTGTGTGTGTGTGTTGTGGGGGGGGGGTGGGAGGGCTGGGATGAGAGAAAGAAGAGGAAACTGCAATGGGGATATAAAAATATTAATTAATTAGTTAATTAATTAAAATACCAACATAAGCTGCTCCTGGAGAACAATCCTAAGGTTGACTGTCTTTCGCAGACACATACATGCACACACAAACTTATTGTGTGTACACAAGTTCACACATAAAAATAAAAAATTTAACCTGCCTACAAGATGCACAGGAATAAAGATGGATCAATCAGAACTTGAAGGAATGCCCAACCAATGGCTGGCGCAACTTGAGAGTCATCCCATGGAAGAGAGCCAAGCCCAGACACTATTAATGATTCTCTGCTAGGCTTGCAGACAGGAGCCTAGCATAACTGTCCTCTGTGAGGCTTCATCCAGCAGCTGGTGGAAACAGATACAGAGACCCACAGCAAATAATAGGCAGAGTTAGGGGAGACTTGTGGAAGGTGGGGAATGATTGATTGAGCCTGAGAGATCGAGGATACCACAAGACTTGCAGAGTCAACTAACCTGGGCCCATGGGGGTAACTGAGACTGAACCACCAATCAAAGAGCAGGCATGGGCTGGACCTACACTTATATAACACATATGCAGTTTGGTCTTCATGTGGGTTCCCTAACATTTGAAGTTTGGGCTCTCTTGAATCCCTTTCCGTAGCTAGACTGCCTTGATGGGCCTTAGTGGGAGAGTATGTGCTTAGTTCTGCTGCAATTTCATGTGCCAAGACAGGATGGTACCCATGGGGCAGGGGGGTGGGCTACCCCTTCTCCTCAGAGAAGGGGAAGAGACAGTAGGGAGATGGCCTTGTAAGGGTGGGATTGGGAAAAGAGGAGGGAGGGGACTATAATCAGGATGCAAAGTAAATAAATAAATTAATGAAAAAAACTTTTAAAAAAGAACTGGTTGAAATTCTCCATTGAAAATTTAAAGCTATACGTACATTCCCATGTTTATTACAGTCCTGCTCCTTAAGGCCAAGGCAGAGTCAACCAAACTGGTCCTAGACAAAACAGTGAATAGAGAAAACAGTGTATCCACACAATGAACTATTTACTCCCTTTACAAAATGAATGAGGTCCTGTCATTTGAAGCAAAATGGATGTGCCTCAACAGAACTCTGCTGAGTGAAATAAGGCAGGCACAGATAGACAGATAAATACTGTCTTTATCCTCTGTGCCCTTGTGCATAAACAGAGAGTGAGAAATAGGACTAAGGGCTTCCAGGAAGAATGGTAAGAATGAAGACTGTCTTAGTTAGGGTTTTACTGCTGTGAACAGACACCATGACCAAGGCAAGTCTTATAAAGACAACATTTTATTGGGGCTGGCTTACAGTTTCTGAGGTTCAGTCCATTATCATCAAGGTGGAAGCATGGCAGTGTCTAGGCAGGCATGGTATACAGGAGGAACTGAGAGTTCTACATCTTCATCTGAAGGCTACTAGGAGAAAACTGACTTCCAGGCAGCTAGGATGAGGGTTTTAAAGTCCATACTCACACTAACACACTTCCTCCAACAAAGTCACACGTCCAAATAGTGCCACTCCCTGGGCAAAGTATATTCAAATCATCACAGAGACTGAGGACCTGTTGTAATAAAATGGATATTTTAGGGGCAGGTGAGATGGCTTGGTGAATAAAGGAACATGCCACCACACCTGATGACCTAAGTTTGTTTCCTGGTACTTTCATGACGGAAGTAAAAACTGAATCCTGAAAATTATCCTCTGACTTTCACATACACATGTTGCACACACACAGGCACACAGACACAGACATACACATGTACACACACTCACACAGACACACATAGAAACACACAGACACACATACACAGATACACAGACATACACAGAAATACACATACCCCACACCACACACCACAAATCAAATAAATAAATAAAATGCCTACTAAAAGGAGGCCTTAATAATGAAGATTAGAAAACCAAAATGATTGGAAAGTGAAGAGGGGCGCTTGGCTGGGGGGACCGTGGAGGGGAGATCGGGAAGGGGGACATTTGAAATATAAATAAATAAAATAACCAATTAATTTTTAAAAAAGTGTCACTCAAATCCTGTCTCCTTTCTATTTCTATTGGTTGATGTTTATTTGAAAAACAGCATGAGCAATATCCCTTTATCTCTGTTTCTTTTCCAATTTAATTTTGTTTCTTTTAATTTTTTTTTGGGGGGGGTCTTTTTTTTTTTTCCGGAGCTGGGGACCGAACCCAGGGCCTTGAGCTTGCTAGGCAAGCGCTCTACCACTGAGCTAAATCCCCAACCCTGTTTCTTTTAATTTTTATGGGCAAGAACCCTTGGGTTGATCAGCATGAGAGGAAACAGTAAGTTGAAACATTTCTTTTCTCCCTCTTCACTCTGTAGATTTCTTTACACAAGGAGAAAGAGCCCTGCTCACAAAGTGCATTTCCATCTTAACTCCATCCTCTGTGGCTTAGATTGCTTTTTTTTTTTTTAAATCAACTTCTCTCCTGTGGTGTTTTGATTGGTGTCTTCCTTGGTTCTTCATGGAGTTAGTCACACCACTGACCATTCATTTAGGTTATAGTTTCCAAAAGGTAGGAATTACACCGAACCTAGTAATTCTGCTGTGTCTGAATGTTTACGTTCTCAAATTTATGTGTTGCAGCTCAATGCCCAATAGTATGGTATAAGGTAATAGGCTTTTGGAAGGTCAATAGGTTATGGATTTGAAACTCTCCAAAATGGACTTGCTGCACGTACAAGAAAGAATGGGCAAACTTCTTTGATCTTTCTCCCATGAAAGAACACAGGAGAAGATATCATTTACAAACCTGAAGATAAGTCTCTCAACACCAACCCTGCTAGGTGGACCTGAAATCCAAACCTTCGGTACAGTAGGAAACAAATTTGTATTGTTAGACACTAGGGTCAGTATATTTTTATAGCATCTAAATGGTCAAAGAACCTGGTTTGGTTCATAGAGCCCTGAGACTGGCTTCCATACTTCAGGTATTCCACCAATTAAACATTTTTCAGCAACTTAAGGCTGTAGCTTTCTCAATCCCTTGCTCAGGGTGAGTACCCAGTGGCCTTCTGATGTTTGGTGAAGAGCCTCATTTTAAAGGTGGATGGACTCAAGCCGATGTTGGATAGGAAATCTTAAGACACTGTATCAGTGTACTGGGCCCAACTCATTCTGGGAAATGTTTTATGGTTGATCTTCTTTTCAAATGCTATCCTTTTAACTTATTTTCTTAAGCTTGTCTGACTGCTCTCCTTAGCGCAGAAAACTTCTCAATAGGTGATCTCATTGGTCAGCTCCAGGAAGCAAAGTCAACATACTCACTTGACATAGGACATTCAGGAATGCGACTAAAAGGTGTGTGTGTAGGCGGGGCGGGGGGTGACTTCTATTGCCCAGGTGTCCAAGGCTCACAGATAAGGTGGAAGGTGCAGACAGGTGCCACCCACACAAATCCCAGGATAAGCATAAGGATGTGAACTATGGACAGAGCTGCTCACCGCACACACTCTATCAGCGACAGCGAGTAGATGCACACAAAGCTTTTTGTGGGTTCCTATGTGCATCTGTGACTGACCAAGAACGAGGCCTCTGTCTCTGTGAGGTATGGTGGAATGGCTGCCCAGAAGCAGCTGAGAGGGGAAAATACCCAACTCAGGAAGATTTCAGCACCTTGTCCTTTGAGAAGGCTTTAACAAATGAGAATGAAGGCTGTTTGCTTGCATAGCTGAGTCCCTCATTGCTTGACATGGCTTTACAGAGATCTGTCATCAGGGAGCTAATGAATCACAACAGCCCATCTCTGCAAGAACAGCAGGCTGGGAACTCTTCAATTGGGGCATTCAAAATATTTCTTGCAGCATGAAATGGTGATTTTTTTTTAATTAAAAAGAAAGATGTTATTTAACTCAGGACCCCATGTTGCTAAGAACCTGTGTCTAAAGATCCTGTGGGAAGAACCGACTACCATTATTCTACTAAGTGAATAAAGTATTAAACTGACTCATAATAACTCATAATTATACCCATAGATTAGTGCACCATTCGTTCCTCATCAGAAGGACCTCTATTTGTAGTAAATGGTGTTTGATACAGTCTCATGACTTGTCAAGGTACAGAGAACTTAATGGAACACTCATCTCTAAATGAGACATCTATATCATATCTCTCATTCCAGGACTCAGAGATCATGGCAGAAGAGGAGAGTATCAAGGACTGTAAGAGCCAGAGACAGTGGATGACTATAAGCAAAGAGTATTTTCAGTACACAGCAAGACAGTTACATACATGAATTCACAGAGGTTATAGCAGCATGCTCAAGGCCTGTGCAATCCCAAGCTAGACAAAATTTCAGCATGGAGGTAGGGTGGTTACAATATTCCACTCCTACCCAAGGAACTATTGGCATCTTACAGCTCTTGGGAAAGGAAGAGTCAGCTTTCATTGTGTAGCCTCTGCTATATAAGGCTGTATGTCCCAGAATCTACAGATGACACAAGTTTGTCTCGATGGGTGCTTAAAAGGACATAAAAATGTTGGGTCCATAGAAAGGTGGTGGTGAATCTGAACATTGCATATGATCACAATGCACTGTGTGAAATTCTCAATGAAGTTTTAGAAGGAGAAAGGAGAGAGAGGAGGGGAGAGGAGGAGAGAGAGAGAGAGAGAGAGGAGAGAGAGAGAGAGAGAGAGAGAGAAGCTATTTTGTCACCCTTAGTTGACAGGTAAGTTGACAGCTGGGACTTCTGATTTTTTTGCCATTCCTTGGAAATGACCTTGTCCCAAGCCCTGTTCCTGTTGTACTAGCTACACTGGTGACCATAACCCTCAACTCAACTCTGGGAAGTATAGCTTTAAACTATATTGGCAAGAGAACCGCTTAGAAACACAGTGGGACCTTTTCCTGCCTCTCTGTCAGCCTTTGCTCGGTTCTAGAGTCACTGAAGTCCTCTTGCTGGCCCAGGTTCCTTCCTTAGCACCAGACTGTCTCCATACCATGACCCAGAGTCAACACCAGGGCCCACGTGTGGCCACTGGGCTGTGGGATGCCAAGTAACCACCCATTTTCTTGGATTGTTTCCTAATGTCTGTGATTCCTGGCAACTGCAAAAGGCTTCCAAGGACAGAGCTTAATGGTTGGGCGGAAGAGGGAGGGGAGGAAAGCGATGTGGAGTCTGCTGACATGCTGGAAAAGGCTGCCCTGAGGTCCCTGAATCAATGGAAGGACACCTTCCTTCCTGTCCCCCTCCAGCGCCAGTGCTGGGGTCAGCAGTTCATGCATAAGAAATCAAGATTCTCCAGAGCCACTCATACTGCCTAAATGTAAACTGACAGCGGGGGGCCCAGCCCCCTGTAGGTAGGTGAAGGTTACTGTTCTGTATCAAGCACACTTGACAGTTGCTCAAAGGGCAGTTAGCGAATAAATGTATGAGTCACTTGCCTCTGTGTTATGGACCTTTCTGCTCTGTTGTCCATCAGGTTCAAAGATGAAAAGGATATTGACCTGTGGAGGGGAGGGATTTGCATTCCAATTATCCATGGGGAGGAAGGAGGGGAATCACATCAGTTGTCCTAGGGTATAAGACCCTTGTATAGGTCAGTCTCTTTCTTCCTTCCATACCCTGTTCCCTTGAATTGTCTTCTCACCAAGGGTGGCTGGCTACAGGAGATGAAACAATGGGAATTGTAGTCACACATCTATCTAATCATAGGCATTGTGAAGATTGGAAGAGGCTCCAGGCAAGCTGAGGAGTTGGCCATGAACTCGGTTGAGCTCGGTAAATCTGTGCCATGGATTACAGAGCTGGCCACACAGATTGACACCTGGATGTCCCTCCCTTCTACCTGGCATGAGCAAGGTTTTATGGGGGTATATTAATGACTTTTTTCACTGCGAGAGGGAGGGCTTTAAGTCTTATAGTTTAAGGGTGTAGTCTACTGTGACTGTCCCAGCCATGTGAGGCAGCTGCTCACTTTACATGTATAATAAGGAAACAGAGAGCACATGAGAAGTCAGACAGGGCCATAAAACCTCAATCCACCCCCCGTTTCATGACCCACTTCCTCCAGCAAGACTGTGCAGTAGTACTCAACTCAAGGGATGAGACTCCTTGGGGGTGGGGTTCGAATATCAGATATCTTGTATACGAGATGTTTACATTACAATTCACAACAGTAGCAAAATTACAGTTATGAAGTAGCAATGAAAATAATTTTATGGTTGAAGGTTACCACCATATCAAGAACTGTATTAAAAGGGTCAGCATTAGAAAAGTTGATAACCTTTAGAATCTACAGATTCTACAACCTTCTCAGACAGCTGGAGACCAAATGTTTAAACACAGGAGCCCCGGAGGGATATTTCACATTCAAATCACAACAGGAAGAAATAAATTTGCATGCTGCTTCCTCTCGGCAGGTGAAGATTCTGTTATGGTAGAGAGACATGCCACCTACAGAAACTCAAGTCAACAAAAATGTCCTTTGCTCCTGTATTCTAAGTATGGGCCAAAGTAAGCCTTTATTCTTTGCTGGTGTATGGCCTCGGGTGTTTTGTTATAGTAACACAGAGCTGATAATAGACACAGGGGGGACAAAAAAAATTGACCACTACACATTTCAGAATTCCCCAAAAAGTAAGTTTCAAAATCCTCAGAAACATTTTATGCATTTGAGGTGATGAATATGTTAATTCATTTGATTTAATAATTCTTCATTATATGAAACAAACTTAACATCACTTTGTGCCCCCTATAGTAGTTATATAATCAGTGAAAACTTACATGTACTCGTAATAAAAAAGATCAGATTCTTCTGAAATGCTTAGAAAAGGCCAAGCACTATTTTTCAAAGTTCTTTATATTCATTTATTTAATCTCACAACAAGCCTATGAAGCTAATACTTGTGGAGGTTTGATCTATAGCTATGTATGTTACCATTCTATACCTGGAAGGTCTAGGCCTATGAGTAACTTCTCATGTTTATGAGCTTTTGTTGTACAAACTTTGTTCCTTGATTGAAAACCTTTAGTTAAATAAAATTGGTGACAGCCAATTACCGGAGGGATTAGAGGTAGGTGGGTTTGAAGTGACCTAGTTAGAGGAAAGAGAAAGAAGGAGAGCAGGAGGAAGCCACCGTGAGGGGAGAAGAACCATGAGCACATGGCCAGGAGAAACTGCATGTATCTGAGGTACACTTCTGGGGAGGTAAGCAGGCCTGCAGTTAGAAGAGTAAATTAGAGGTGACCCCCAGTAATTGTCAAAGCCAAATAAAATAACCATAGTCTGAGTCTCATTTATTTGTAAACTAGTTGGGGATACGTGTAAATTGTTAGTACTACAAATACTATTCTTCCCATTTGGTAAATCATGAAACTGTGGCACAGAGAGGGTCAGTAATTCACCCCATGTCACACAGTTCCCAGGAGGCAGAGCTGGAAATCAAAACTTGGAGTTTTGCCTGCTTCACGGGTGTTGACTTTCAAGTATGATGTTGTTCCTTCTGTCATCCTGGGTTGCTCCTTAGTAGCTCTGCTCTCCTTGTCCTGAATCTTCCAGTCAGACCTGTAGTCCATTAGATCCTGCATCATTGTGGGATAGAGTGGGCTGAGTCCTCTCAATGATTGGGGAAGCCACAGATTCAAGGGACAATCAATACACTGACCCGCTCAAGCCTGGATTCTAGGACTTCGTTCTCCTTTTTTATTGTTTGTCATTTAATTCTCCCCCTTTTTGTCCACGTGGAGAGTTTTAATGAGAGAAGAGGAGGAGAGGAGAGGAGAGGAGAGGAGAGGAGAGGAGAGGAGAGCCATAAGCATGTGGAGGGAAGGGGTGGGGATGGGGAGAGAAGGGACAGGGACAGAGAGGGAGAGAGTAGAGAAGCAAGAGCAAGAGCCACTGAATTCTCCCTTATCTCTGTCATCTGGTTGGTACAGACAAGCTCCTGGTTTTCCTCTATTTCAAAACATTCTGGATGAGAAGTTAGTAAACAGTTCAGTAAGTGACCAGATGCTAAGGAAGTGGAAACAGCTGGCTAGGCCCATGCAGGGGAGGAGGCAGGGTTGTTTTGATGTGGGGGAGTCACTGGAAACATTTCAAGGGTGGCCTGGAGTGTCCCTCTTGCTCCCATAGGATCCACAAAACCCTGCCCCTCCCCATCCTCCTTCCTCTCTCTGTTCCCCTTCTCACTGCTCCAGCCTCATAGCCTCATTGAGGAAATCATGAGCCATCCTTCCACCTTCCCGACCCCCTCTTACCCAGACTTGAGAGAGGAGGTGACTGTCACAGTTACTGTTATCTCAGACCATCTAGGACTCATCAATGAAAGGAATGGGTGCTGTCACCCACAGTGTCTGTGGCTGGGATGGCAGTGTCCCACTGCCTAAACCCTAAGCAGATACTGGAGAATGGCCATGAATTCAGCAGCTCAGGCTGGTGACAGTCTGGAGAGATGACTGTCCACTAATGAGGAAAGGAAGAAGGTAGTAAGTGACATCAGCACATCCTAGCCCTTGATTGGGACTATGGTGACAGTGTGAAACTAAAAACTCCCATGTCATTAGTAACAGCAGTAACAAATTCTCATACACAACAATACAAAACGACCCTAACATTCAGGATAATCTAAGCTCTTTAGTCACACTAACTCCTCCCAGGCTTCTAACAGCAGATATGCGTGTATGTATGTATGTATGTATGTATGTATGTATGTATGTATGTATGTATGCTTGTATGTATGCATGTATGTTTGTATGTATGCATTATTGATGTTTTTGTTATTCCTATCTGTTATATAAATGAGGAAACAAAGACACAGAGAGACCAGTTTCTTGCTCAGAGACAAAGATTAAGGAAATAACTGAGGCTCACTGTGGAGGCCAGGCCACCAGACCTTCTGCAGCTAGAACTACAAACAATTGTCAGCCACCATATAAGTGATGGGAACTGAACTCAGGTCCCTTTGAAGAGCAGCAAGTGAGGCATCTTTCTAGCCCCCTTAACTGCAGTTTGAAGAACCTGTCCTTCTGGCTTGTCTTATGAGATTGCCCACCTGATAGATAGCATGTTTTCTCCCATGAGTGTTTGCATGTGACACATCCAAGATGCAGTTCCTGGCAGGATCTACTTGAGGTTTTTGTTGTTGTTGTTGTTTTTAACTCTTCTCACTGCTGTGCATGTGATGCCATGCATGGATACAGAACTCTGTTACAGAACGTACTTCCTCCCTAAGAAATTTCAGCTTCCTTCTCTTGATAAAACAAAACAAAACAAAAACAAAAACAATGACAACAACAACAAAAAACAAGGCAGGGGTTGTGGATCCCATAGGAGCAAGTGGGACACTACTGGTTTAGTTATTCATCTGCTGTCCATTTGTTCTGAGACTAAGCCTCACACTAAGGATGTGGAAAAGGACAGCCCTGGTCTGGTTGAGAAGACAATCAAGTAAAAGCATCAAGTGTTGTAGAGGGCTGCGAGGTCCCGGGCCCTGGGGAGGGCGCCGAATTTCGCCTTCCCCTCATTAAGAAAAACAAGTCTGGTTCCTGCCATCTGCTCATTGAGAAAAACAAGTCATTGAGAAAAACAAGTCCTTGAGAAAAACAAGTCCTTATTTGGCTGTTCCTGCTTGGCCTGGTCGTTTCCACAAAGTACAACCTATCCCACATGGCTTGCTGGGATTGGCTAGTGCTAGCTATTTAAGTGTGGTGCAGGGATTTCCCGGGGTCAGAAGATTGTATTAAGGTTCCTAAGTAAAACTGCTTGAAGAAGATCTTGCTGGTCGTGTCTTCCTTGCCGGTCGAGGTTGGGCGCGACAAGTGGTGGCCCCGTACGGGGAAGGAGATCAGAACCGTACGGGGAAGGAGATCAGAACTTCTTGCAGTCAGGGCAGCGCTAGAAAAGTTCCCAAGGTAAGGTGGGACGATAAGGACCGCGGGAAATTAGCGGCTATAAAGTTTCAGGGTAGTAAGTAAGAAAGTTAGCAGTAGTAGCGAACCAAGGTAAAGTTCAAGGCGGTAGTAGCGAACGAAGGTAAAACAGACAGCCTTATAGTCGATGGATTTTTTCATCTTCTTTATTTTGTGGCTGCTTCTAAACCTCTTTTTTCATCTGGGAATCATTTTTGCCTATAGCTGTGATAGGGATTTTGCAATCCCACCCGATTTTTCTGGCTCTTCAGGAGCTGTTTGAATCAAGAAAGTTAAAGATAAAAAGGAGCACCATAGAGAGGTTTCTGAGTGAATATAAAGCCATTGCACCCTGGTTCACAGTCTCGGGTAATCTTTCTGTTGCCTGTTGGGACAAACTAAGCGAAGACTTAGACCTTGTGGTCCCAAGGAACCTTAAAACCAGGAGTTCGCCAAGTTTGGCGTCTGGTTGAAAGTTGCTGGAGGATCAGAGGTGCTGTCAGGAAGTGTTAGAAAAGGGACGTACAGCTCTCGAAATGCTCCAGGAAGAAAGATCGAAAAAGCAAGGAAGTGAGAAAGAAACAGATACGGAAAGATCAGATACAGACAGAGAGACAGAGGGGACGGATACTGAGGATGAGTTACAGGAATTAATAGAACAAGTCAGTCCTTGGTTTATAGCTAGTGGCAGTTTGAATATTCTGGATTGGAAAGGGAGGTTGAGAAATTGGGAGAAAATGGGCCAGGAAAGGCCCCAGTAAGCAGAATTCAGAAGGACTACAGAAATTGAAAGCAGGTACAAAGATAAAGATTTGGGGTAGTGCTGAGTAAACCTTGTCAAAAGGGACAGGGTTATAATGGTAAATTTTTTTTTGTATATGTGTTCTCTTAGAGTTATGCTAAAATCTAGAGAAACAAAGTCAATTCTCATAGATGCTTTTAGTCTTTGGACCCTGACTGGAGACAGTTTACACCCTAGACCAGAGAGAGAATGGGGTTGAGAGAAACAGTCCTCCCGGATTTTCCACAGATGTTTTGGCAAAAGAAGGAAATGAGCTTAAGCCTTTTTGGAGCTCTCCTGGGAACAGAAGGAGGTGGGAGACGTCTTGCCTCCTTGCTGGCTCTTATTGAAAAAGTGCTTATTTCTGGTTCTGGGTCCTTTAGGTAGGATGTCTAGGTCCCTTTGGTGGGATACCATCTGGTTCTTTTCCTCTGTGTCTATTGACTGTCCTTGGTGCACCAAGCTGTCCATGTATGTCAATTTATGTCTGGTTTTGCTTCTCGTTGCTTGAATGTTTTGTGTTTCATGTTTAAAAAGAAAAAAAATGGTTAAAACTTTAAATGCTGGTTGATTCACCCATTGATGTAGTTTTAACTCCTTTCAAGAAAGGAACAAATACAAAGTTTCAATTGGCTTTTGGAGCCTACATCTGTAGCTAGAAGCCTAAGTCCGCTGAGGAAGCTCCCCAGGGGGCTGGCTAAATGTTTACACTGGCCGATCCTAAAGGCACTAGGAGCTTCTATGGTAATGGAACTGAATTTTTCTCTTAGAAAAATTTTGACTGGGATTATTGGACTCAACAGGTGACAAGGTGTTTCTCTCAAAACTATAACTAAAAAAAATAAAAATGGTGATTGGTTTAAATATTAAAGATATGTGTAGCCACTTCATTTTTGTTTCTGATTGGTTTTAAGTATATAATACCTCTACATTGTCTTGGTTAAAGGTTACTGGCTTTTAAGTTAATGAATATGGTTAAAAAGTTATAACATTGGTAACATAAAGTTGGCTTAAACCCCATGATAGAGTAATTTTAGACAACACGTGACATGAGCCAATCCAGAGAAACAGGTCTTAATTGGAATAATATTTTAATATAATTCTTATCCTAGAAACCAGACTTATAAAAATTTAAGACAATGTCTCTTTGTTGAATTAGAGCCTACACCATCATCCATTCATACACAAGAATTGACAGTCAAACTTTAAAACATGAAGAATGAACTTGGTGTTTTGGAGAGACTAGATTTTAGAGAACAGATGGTTTGTTGGAGGTTAAAGTTTTGTTTTCCAAAGTTATGGTTGTGCTCTGGTGTAAAAGGAAAGCTTAAAGATTGTGGTTAAAGACTGCCAGTGTTGCACTGGCTACAGTTTACAGTTTGATCACAGACAGGCTCAAGATTCTAACTCGCACATATTTGTAAAAAAAAAAAAAAAAAAAAAAAATTTAATTTAAACAGGTGAAGATTGTTACAAGATTTACAAATGAATAATGATGGCCTTTCTGCCGCTGCCCGACATCAATGTCGGGCGGGCATGTTGAAAGGTTATGTGAAATGGAAAGATGTGATCACTGGCTTATGGCATGGGCCAGATCCCGTTCTGGCGTGGGCGAGAGGGTCTGTTTGTGTGTTTCCTCAGGACCGGCAAGATCCGTTGTGGGTCCCTGAAAGATTGACCAGGAGGTGCAACAAGAATGAAGATCCTGCTGTTGCTGACACTTCTCTCGGGGTGACCCAAGTGCTAGTCCAAACAGAGCCCCGGTGGGGGATACTATCGGTGTTCCCGAGACCCATGCTGATACGTCATGACCGTTAAGCCCACTCCTTTAATTTGTCTAAGCAGTTGTTAAGTTATCTTTTGGGTAATTGGACTGGAGAATTCGATTTTTTAAAACATCAGCTACGTGTAGCCATCGTGACCGTGAATTCCACGCATACGGATGCTGGACTGGCTTCGGGATTGTCATCTTGGATTGCTGCTGCTGTGAATCATCTAGGGAGTGGGCGGGTATGGGAGCCCTAGCTGGACTCTTGCTGCTGGTCTCCCTAGTGAGCCTGTGGTGTTTGTGCAGGATGAGGTTCGTACAGAGGCGGCATGCGGCCATGGTCGTACAGGCATTTGCAGTCATTGAGGCAGGACAGTCCCCCCCAGGCGTTGCTAACAGTCATATAAGATATATAGCCATCCTTACTCTACTGGGCCCTGTTTCCCCCTGGCATATTCCATCGTCCCTGAGCATATCGAGTGACCCTACTCAGTGATGGACAACTTCCTTCTCACCTAAGACATGGAGCCTTGAGGGCGACAAGGTAATCCTATGGCGGGTACACTGAAGGGACGATCCTAAGACAGGGGGAGTCACCGCGCTCAGTATGTGCCAGTGTCGTCTGGGTGCCAATAAAACAAAAGGGGGAACTGTAGAGGCTGCGAGGTCCCGGGCCCTGGGAGGCGCCAATTCCGCCTTCCCTCATTAAGAAAAACAAGTCCGATTCCTGCCATCTGCTCATTGAGAAAAACAAGTCCTTAGAAAAAACAAGTCCTTATTTGGCTGTTCCTGCTTGGCCTGGTCGTTTCCACAAAGTACAACCTATCCCACATGGCTTGCTGGGATTGGCTAGTGCTAGCTATTTAAGTGTGGTGCAGGGATTTCCCGGGGTCAGAAGATTGTATTAAGGTTCCTAAGTAAAACTGCTTGAAGAAGATCTTGCTGGTCGTGTCTTCCTTGCCGGTCGAGGTTGGGCGAGACAAAGTGTAACAAGTATAAGATAAAGGATGCTTCAGGAGTGCCCTGTCCCCTGTCCCCTGTCCCCTGTCCCACCCCCCAACCCCAGGACACAGCAGATGCTGCGAGATGGAGATTTGGGAAGAGTAGGGTGAAATAGGATGTTATTCTTGTCTAGGTTCTTACAAAGGCACATTTAATTGTTTGTAATTCTTGGAGCACTCTCTCTGCCTCTGTTGCTCTGTGTACACACACACTCATGTGCAAACACAAACACATACACACATTATACTCCCCAACCCTGTGCTTCATATTGACTGGATCTCATGCACATAAACAGGTGTTCTATACTGAACTGCATCCCCAGCCCTCTTTTTATTACATTTAGAGACAAGAATCTCACCCCAGAATGGCTTTGTACTCCCATTACTGTCCAAGAAGGCTTTGAACTGTCTCAGACTCCTGAGTGGCTGGGGTCATGGATCTGTGCTACTAGATCTGGCTCTGATTTTTCTCTTTGTAATACCACTCCCTGAGCATGACTAGAGAGAAGTGTTCCAGGTGTCACTTCACTGTCTCAACACAGGATAGCAAGAAACTCCTGCTTCTGCCCAGGGTGACTGTGGATGCCCTAATCCTGATATATCCTATGAAGAGCTATGTGCATTGAAGTGAGGCCATTACCTTATCCAATCTGGAGAATCTTTATATGGATGGAAGGAAATGAGTTGCCAATGAGCTCACCATACTAGTATGCATCATCTTTAAGTCAGTATTTTTCCCCATAGCCCAGGCTAGCCTCCAACTTTCAATTGTTCTGCCTCGGCCTCCCAAGTGCATGTGCCACCATGCTCAGCATTTAACATGTTCCTGGTTGAACAACTATGGCTTGATAGGGGGACCAGAAAAATGACACTCCTCTTTCTTGTATTAAGTAGTGTTCTTGTGATAATCTTTGAGAACCTTTCAAGTGAATCAACTGAACGCTTGTACTCCAGAACGGTAAGAGAGAAAAGTGTGTTCCTTTCCTCCAGTCTAGCATGATTTAGACGTTGATTATAAGCTTGTTACCCTAAACTCCCCACTTATTTCCAATAACAAAAAAAAAGCAGATGGTACAATATTGCTTATTACTAGAAATTCCTTGTAATTATAGGATAATATACTTATCTTTTAAATTTGGACGTTTTTGGACTAAGAGGGAGCTATTAAAAACTATGCCAAGTTTGGGTATATTGTGCCTTTCTTTTTGTTAAATTTTAAAATGTCCTTAATTTCTTTCCTGACCAAGTTGTCATTGAGTAGAGAGTTGTTCAGATTCCATGCATATATGGGCTTTCGTGTTGTAGTTGTTGTTGTGTTGTTGTTGTTGTTGTTGTTGTTGAAAACCAGCCTTAGTTCATGGTGGTCTGATAGAATACATGGGATTAATTCAATGTTCTTGTATCTGTTAAGGTTTCTTTTGTATCTGATTATATGGTCAATTTTGAAGAAAGTACAATGAGGACATCAGTAAGAAGGGAGGCCCTTGGTCCTGTGGAGGTTTGATGTCCCATTGAAAGGGGATGCTGGAGCAGTGAGGTGGGAGTGGGTGAGTGGGTGGAGGAGTACCCTCATATAGGCAAAGGGGAGGAGGGATAGAATCGAAGGTCTGTGGAAGAGTAACTGGAAAGAGAGATATATTTTGAAATGTAAATGAATAAAATGATTAATTAAAAAAGTATTCCACACCAAATTAAATAAAACTATGCCAAGAAGAAAACACGCAATGAGTGTATACACACACACACACACACGCACGCACGCACGCACGCACGCACGCACGCACGCACGCACGCACGAATGTTTTGTTTCCACTTACAGCTGCCACAGAGGAGACATCTTCCAGGACATTGTCTCATTACATGTTACGTCATAAAAGTCACAGCACACTTCTTTTCCTCAGACAAAGTTGTTTGGATGAGCTTAGGGCATCACGCATGTTTTGTTTCCCCTAAAGCACTGCCATGTGAACGCTGCGTGCTTGGGTACCACATCTGGATGCTGGGTGCGTAATAGACCTCTGTGTTGCTGATTCACAAAGCACTAACATTTGGTAGAAAGATTCATGGGCAGGGAACTAAGAATCCAAAGTTCTAGTTCCAGTTTGACCACTCAGAGCAGTGTGAACAGAAATTTCCTTTTCCTATGAAGCATGGGAGTGGACCATGTGATCCTCTAAGATCATCTCCAATGCCTATAGCTGCCTCCATAGAGGGGTTGACTGACAGCAGAGGAAGTCCTGGGGCTTTTCTCAAGCCTCATTTACATAATTCCTTCCAAGACAGAGCCAAAACCTGGACCTAGGTATGGTGTGGTAAGGTTTAGTGTCGAGAGTGTTTGGCATTGCTACTTCCAGGATTCAGCACTGAAGTGTATGCACCAGATTATGTATAAGCAAGCGTAGGGATAAAATATGAAAGTGGGACACTGGCCACAGCATTGTAACAAATCTTCAGTATTAAAATTATTAAATAAAACCAGAAAGTTGGTAACTAAATGAGTGGGCTTCTTTTAAAAAAAAGTGTTTATTGACAGTTTTCATGCATCATAATGTATTTTGATCATTTTTACCTCTCATGGCCCTCTCTCATCCTTCTCCCTCTCTGGCAGAGCCTCTTTATCCCAATGGGTCCCCCTCTCATTTTCATGTCATTGTTTGTTTTTGTGACTCTCTAGGTGTGCTGGTTTAAGTGAGAATGGCCGCTACAGGCTCATGTGTTTGGATGCTTGGTCCTGAGTCAGTGGACTTGGCTGAGAAGCATTAGGAGGTATGGCCTTGTTGGAGGAAGTATGTCACTGGGAGTGGCTTTAAGGTTTCAAAAGCCCATGTCAAGCACAACTTCATTACCTCTACCACTGGTAGATAAGAGCATACTCTATATTTTTGTATCTTTTTTTTTTCAATCATGTCAAGCCAGGAGAGGAAGAGAGGAAGAGAAAGAGAGAGAGAGAGAGAGAGAGAGAGAGAGAGAGAGAGAGAGAGAGAGAGAGAGAGAGAATATATTTTTGTATCTTGTCTCTTTCAGGATCCTACTACTGTGTTGCTCTTTGGACCAGTTAATTGTTTTGTATCAGTATAGTGTGCCAAAACATGTAGATATGCCACAAGGCACAGACATGCACACGCGTGCATGTGCACACACACACACACACACACACACACAAACACACACACAAGATATATAGGTATGCTACAATGTATATAGATACACCATATAGATAAACCACTCACCTTGAGATGGGCATTTAAAATGAACAAAGTTGTTATGAACACGTATGAACCTTTGTATGGATGTAGGATTTCATTTGTCTAAAATAAAAACTTAAGAGTGAGTCACATGATAAGGGTTGCCAAATTGCTTTGCAATGTGGTTAGCTCACTTCAAACTTCTACCAGCAATTGTAAGGACAGGGAATATCCTGACAGGGCTTTTATGTGAATTTCTCTGATGACTCAATGTACTGGAAATAATTTCACATGCTCAGTCGCCATTCACACAACTTTTGTAAAATATTAATTCTCTAAGAGGTCTTGGTACATTCTAGATAGTTTATATTAGAACTATTTTTTCTTAAATTATGGTTTGTTTGTTTAGTCTTTCAAGTTTTTAAAAGAAAAAGAAATTTAATCTTAGATTATTTAATCATTCATTAAAGCCTTATATGCACATATATACAAATGCATACATATATGTATGCTACTTGAAAATGTGGTCTATGTCATGTGTATTCTTCTAAAAATATTGTTTTATTGATCACATTTTAATATGACCATTGTACTAGTTAAACTATTGTCTTGTCATAGCAATGGTTCTGAGCCCTCCTAGTGCCACGAACCTATAATACAGTTTCTCGTGCTGTGGTGAACCCCCAAATATAAAACTATTTTTGTTGCTACTTCATAACTAATTTTGCTATAGTTATTGTAAATATCTGTATTTTCTAATGTTCTTGGGCAACCCAGTATAAGGGGTTGACCTCATATAGAAGTTGCCACCACAGGTTGAGAACTACTGAAATAGAATCTTTTGAGGAGAAAAACCTTAACTGAGGAATTTCCTAGAACAAATTGATACGTAGCCATGTTGCCACAGATTGTATTTATTATTTGTCAAGTAGAAGAGACCAGCCCACTGTGGGTGGCACCATTCCCTGGGTCATGTATAAAAATGCTAGCCTGTCATCAAGCCAGCAAGCAACCTGCCTAGCCATAATTTCTGCTTCAAGTTCCTGCCCTGATTTCCCTAAAAGATGGACTGGAACCTAAAAGCTGAAGTAAAATTCTTTCCTCCCTTAAGTTATTCTTGGTCAGAGTGTTTTTCTACAGCAACAGGATGAAACTGAACCACCACTTGGAACTAGTGTTTGTATATAGTATGAGGCAAAGATCCCAGTTGCTTTTCTGGTCCTGAAGGATATGGAACCAATCTAGAGCCATTCGTAAAAGATAAAAAAAAGAAATCTTCGTCTTTTTTTTTTTTAACCTGATGAATTATAGTGTTTGTTTTCTTATCATTGACTTATGTTCTACTTTGATTTCCATTTATGGCTGTGAGAAACACCATGGCCAAAAGCAATTTAGGGGAGGAAAGGGTTTATTTCATCATCTTACAGGGCCAGGTCCGTCATTGTGGGAGGTCTAGGCAAAAACACAAACAGGAACCAAGGAAGAAAGGATAGTAGTTTACTTAAGCCTTCTTTCAACAACCCTTTTATGTAGCCTGACCCACCAGCTTAGGGATAGTACCACCCACAGTGGGCTGAGCCTTCAACACATCAAGGTCATCTCTCACAGACATGGCCACAGGCCAATCTGATCAAGGAAGTTCCTCAACTGAGATTCCTTCTTCCCAGATGACTGTAAGTCTAGTTGAGAAAGAAATAAGCAAAAACTTCGCAGAGCCTTGCCCGAAGCTCACTGCTCCAGAACCCCTAGGGAGAGAGAGCTCACCGCCCACACAGGTGGGCACTCCTGAGACTGCAGAGCGGGAGAGACCACCAATACTGCCCACCCCTGCCCACATCCCTGGCCCAAGAGGAAACTATATACGGCCTCTGGGAAACGGTAGATAGGTGCACTGGAGCTGCAGACCCCCTGCGCCCGAGACACCACCGGAACCTAAAGAGACTGGATTAACAGCTCTCTGCACCCAAATCCCATGGGAGGGAGAGCTAAACCTTCAGAGAGGCAGACACGCCTGGGAAGCCAGAAGAGACTACACTCAGCCCACATTTCTGACTCACTGGAACACACAGGAACTCCTCAGGCCCACAGGAACAGCTGAAGACCTGTAGACAGGAAAAACTACAGGCCCGAAAGCAGAACACTCTGTTCCCATAACTGGCTGAAAGAAAACAGGAAAATAGGTCTACAACACTCCTGTCACACAGGCTTATAGGACAGTCTAGCCACTATCAGAAATAGCAGAACGAAGTAACACCAGAGATAATCTGATGGTGAGGGGCAACCTCAGAAACCCAAGCAACAGAAACCAAGACTACACGGCATCATCGGAGCCCAATTCTCCCACCAAAACAAACACTGAATATCCAAACACACCAGAAAAGCAAAATCAAGATTTAAAATCCTATTTGATCATTATACTGGAGGACTTCAAGAAAGACATGAAGAACTCCCTTAGAGAAACGCACGAAAACATAAATAAACAAGTAGAAGCCTATAGAGAGGAATCACAAAAATCCCTGAAAGAATTCCAGGAAAACACAATCAAACAATTGAAGGAATTAAAAATGGAAATAGAAGCAATCAAGAAAGAACACATGGAAACAACCCTGGATATACAAACCAAAGGAAGAGACAAGGAGCCGTAGATACAAGCATCACCAACAGAATACAAGAGATAGAAGAGAGAATCACAGGAGAAGAAGATTCCAGAGAAATCACCGACACAACTGTCAAAGATAATGTAAAACAGAAAAAGCTACTGGTCCAAAACATACAGGAAATCCAGGACTCAATGAGAAGATCAAACCTAAGGATAATAGGTATAGAAGACAGTGAAGACCCCCAGCTCAAAGGACCAGTAAATATCTTCAACAAAATCATAGAAGAAAACTTTCCTAACCTAAAGAAAGAGATGCCCATAAACATACAAGAAGCCTACAGAACTCCAAATAGATTGGATGAGAAAAGAAACTCCTCCCATCGCATAGTAGTGAAAACAGCAAATGCACAAAATAAGGAAAGAATATTAAAAGCAGTAAGGGTAAAAGGTCAAGTAACATATAAAGGCAGACCTATTAGAATCACACCAGACTTCTCACCAGAGACTATGAAAGCCAGAAGATCCTGGACAGATGTTATACAGACCCTAAGAGAACACAAATGCCAGCCCAGGTTACTGTAGCCTGCAAAACTCTCAATTAACATACATGGAGAAATCAAGATATTCCATGACAAAACCAAATTTACACAATATCTTTCTACAAATCCAGCCCTACAAAGGATAATAAATGGTAAAGCCCAACATAAGGAGGCAAGCTACACCCTAGAAAAAGCAAGAAACTAAACGTCTTGGCAACAAAACAAGGAGAAGAAAAGCACACAAACATAGCCTCACATCCAAATATGAATATAACAGGAAGCAATAAACACTATTCCTTAATATCTCTCAACATCAATGGTCTCAACTCCCCAATAAAAAGACATAGATTAACAAACTGGATATGCAATGAGGACCCTGCATTCTGTTGCCTACAGGAAACACACCTCAGAGACAAAGACAGACACTACCTCAGAGTGAAAGGCTGGAAAACAACTTTCCAAGCAAATGGTCGGAAGAAGCAAGCTGGAGTAGCCATTCTAATATCAAATAAAATCAATTTTCAACTAAAATTCATCAAAAAAGATAAGGAAGGACACTTCATATTCATCAAAGGAAAACTCCACCAAGATGAACTCTCAATCCTAAATATCTATGCCCCAAACACAAGGGCACCTACATACATAAAAGAAACCTTACTAAAGCTCAAAGCACACATTGCACCTCACACAATAATAGTAGGAGATTTCAACACCCCACTCTCATCAATGGACAGATCATGGAAACAGAAATTAAACAGAGACGTAGACAGACTAAGAGAAGTCATGAACCTGATGACGACAACATTGCAAGTCTGAGGTCCACATCATAAAAAAAAAAAAAAAAAAAAAAAAAAAAAAAAGAGAGAGAGAGAAGTCATGAACCAAATGGACTTAACAGATATTTATAGAACATTCTATCCTAAAGCAAAAGGATATACATTCTTCTCAGCACCTCATGGTACTTTCTCCAAAATCGACCATATAATTGGTCAAAAAACAGGCTTCAACAGATATAGAAAGATAGAAATAATCCCATGCGTCCTAGCTGGTCTTCAATAACAATAAGGGAAGAACGCCCACATATACATGGAAGCTGAACAATGCTTTACCCACCGATAACCTGGTCAAGGAAGAAATAAAGAAAGAAATTAAAGACTTCTCAGAAATTAATGAAAATGAAGGTACAGCATACCCAAACTTATGGGACACAATGAAAGCTGTGCTAAGAGGAAAACTCATAGCTCTGAGTGCCTGCAGAAAGAAACAGGACAGAGCATATGTGAGCAGTTTGATGGCATACCTAAAAGTTCTAGAACAAAAAGAAGCAAATACACCCAGGAGGAGTAGAAGGCAGGAATAATCAAACTCAGAGCTGAAATCAACCAAGTAGAAACAAAAAGGACCAAAAGTTGGTTCTTTGAGAAAATCAACAAGATAGATAAACCCTTAGCCAGACTAACTTGAGGACACAGAGAATGTGTCCAAATTAACAAAATCAGAAATGAAAAGGGAGACATAACTACAGATTCAGAGGAAATTCAAAAAATCATCAGATCTTACTATAAAAGACTATATTCAATAAAACTTGAAAATCTGCAGGAAATGGACAATTTCCTAGACAGATACCAGGTACCGAAGTTAAATCAGGAACAGATAAACCAGTTAAACAACCCCATAACTCCTAAGGAAATAGAAGCAGTCATTAAAGGTCTCCCAACCAAAAAGAGCCCAGGTCCAGACAGGTTTAGTGCAGAATTCTATCAGACCTTCATAGAAGACCTCGTACCAATACTATCCAAACTATTCCACAAAATTGAAACAGATGGAGCACTACCGAATTCCTTCTATGAAGCCACAATTACTCTTATACCTAAACCACACAAAGATCAACAAAGAAAGAGAACTTCAGACCAATTTCCCTTATGAATATCGACGCAAAAATACTCAATAAAATTCTGGCAAACTGAATCCAAGAACACATCAAAACAATCATCCACCATGATCAAGTAGGCTTCATCCCAGGCATGCAGAGATGGTTTAATATAAGGAAAACCATCAACATGATCCATTATATAAACAAAGTGAAAGAACAAAACCACATGATCATTTCATTAGATGCTGAGAAAGCATTTGACAAAATTCAACACCCCTTCATGATAAAAGTCCTGGAAAGAATAGGAATTCAAGGCCCATACCTAAACATAGTAAAAGCCATATCATATATAGCAAACCAGTTGCTAACATTAAACTAAATGGAGAAAAACTTGAAGCAATCCCACTAAAATCAGGGACTAGACAAGGCTGCCCACTCTCTCCCTACTTATTCAATATAGTTCTTGAAGTTCTAGCCAGAGCAATCAGACAACAAAAGGAGATCAAGGGGATACAGATTGGAAAAAAAGAAGTCAAACTATCACTATTTGCAGATGATATGATAGTATATTTAAGTGATCCCACAAGTTCCACCAGAGAACTACTAAAGCTGATAAACAACTTCAGCAAAGTGGCTGGGTATAAAATTAACTCAAATAAATCAGTAGCCTTCCTCTACACAAAAGAGAAACAAGCTGAGAAAGAAATTAGGTAAATGACACCCTTCATAATAGTCCCAAATAATATAAAGTACCTCGGAGTGACTTTAACCAAGGAAGTAAAAGATCTGTACAATAAGAACTTCAAGCCTCTGAAGAAAGAAATTGAAGAAGACCTCAGAAGATGGAAAGATCTCCCATGCTCATGGATTGGCAGGGTCAATATAGTAAAAGTGGACATTTTACCAAAAGCGATCTACAGGTTCAATGCAATCCCCATCAAAATACCAATCCAATTCTTCAAAGAGTTAGACAGAACAATTTACAAATTCATCTGGAATAACAAAAAACCCAGGATAGCTAAAACTATCCTCAACAATAAAAGGACTTCAGGGGGAAATCACTATCCCTGAATTCAAGCAGTATTACAGAGCAATAGTGATAAAAACTGCATGGTATTGGTACAGAGACAGACAGATAAACCAATGGAATAGAATTGAAGACCCAGAAATGAACCCACACACCTATGGTCACTTGATTTTTGACAAAGGAGCCAAAACCATCCAATGGAAAAAAGATAGCATTTTCAGCAAATGGTGCTGGTTCAACTGGAGGTCAACATGTAGAAGAATGCAGATCGATTCATGCTTATCACCCTGTACAAAGCTGAAGTCCAAGTGGATTAAGGACCTCCACATCAAACCAGATACACTCAAACTAATAGAAGAAAAAGTGGGGAAGAATCTCAAACTCATGGGCACTGGAGAAAAGTTCCTGAACAAAACACCAATGGTTTATGCTGTAAGATCAAGAATCGACAAATGGGATCTCGTAAAACTGTAAAGCTTCTGTAAGGCAAAGGACACTGTGGTTAGGACAAAACGGCAACCAACAGATTGGGAAAAGATCTTTACCAATCCTACAACTGATAGAGGGCTTATATCCAAAATATACAAAGAACTCAAGAAGTTAGACAGCAGGGAGTCAAATAACCCTATTAAAAAATGGAGTTCAGAGCTAAACAAAGAATTGACAGCTGAGGAATGCCAAATGGCTGAGAAACACCTAAAGAAATGTTCAACATCTTTAGTCATAAGGGAAATGCAAATCCTGAGATTTCACCTCACACTAGTGAGAATGGCTAAGATCAAAAACTCAGGTGACAGCAGATGCTGGCGAGGATGCGGAGAAAGAGGAACACTCCTCCATTGTTGGTGGGATTGCAGACTGGTACAACCATTCTGGAAATCAGTCTGGAGGTTCCTCAGAAAATTGGACATTGAACTACCTGAGGACCCAGCTATACCTCTCTTAGGCATATACCCAAAAGATGCCCCAACATATAAAAAAGACACGTGCTCCACTATGTTCATAGCAGCCTTATTTATAATAGCCAGAAGCTGGAAAGAACCCAGACGCCCTTCAACAGAGGAATGGATACAGAAAATGTGGTACATCTACACAATGGAATATTACTCAGCTATCAAAAACAATGACTATATGAAATTCATAGGCAAATGGATGGATCTGGAAAATATCATCCTGAGTGAGGTAACCCAATCACAGAAAAACACACATGGTATGCATTCATTGATAAGTGGCTATTAGCCCAAATGCTTGAATTACCCTAGATGCACAGAACACATTAAACTCAAGAAGGATGACCAAAATGTGAATGCTTCACTCCTTCATTAGAAGGGGAACAAGAATACCCTTGGCAGGGAATAGGGAGGCAAAGATTAAAACAGAGGCAGAAGGAACAGCCATTCAGGACCTATCCCACATGTGGCCCATACATATACAGCCACCCAATTAGACAAGATGGATGAAGCAAAGAAGTGCAGGCCAACAGGAATCGGATGTAGATCTCTCCTGAGAGACACAGCCAGAATACAGCAAATACATAGGCGAATGCCAGCAGCAAACCACTGAACTGAGAACGGGACCCCCTTTGAAGGAATCAGAGAAAGGACTGAAAGAGATTGAAGGGCTTGAGACTCCGTATGAACAACAATGCCAACCAACCAGAGCTTCCAGGGACTAAGCCACTACCCAAAGAGTATACATGGACTGACCCTGGGCTCCATCCTCATAGGTAGCAATGAATGGCCTAGTAAGAGCACCAGTGGAAGGGGAAGCCCTTGGTCCTGCCAAGACTGAATCCCAAGTGAATGTAATTGTTGGGGGGAGGGCGGTAATGTGGGAAGGATGGGGGAGGGGAACACCATATAGAGGGGAGGGGAAGGGGTTAGGGGAAAGGAATAACATTTGAAATGTAAATAAGAAATAGTCAAGTTAATAAAAAAAAAAAAAGAAAGAAGCAGAATTTGTGAGAGTTTCTAATTTACTTTAAGATTTGGTCAACTATATATACTGAGAACATTTTCATCCACTCCTTCACTTGCTTTCATTTTCTTAACAATGTCTTTCAAAAAAATTTTTTTATAATTGTTAGAGTCCAGTTAAAATCAGCTTTTACTTTATGAAGAAAATGTGAACATTTTCTTACTTTATGAAGAAAATTAGAACACTTCCTTACTTTATGAAGAAAATGTCATCACATCACAAAAGTTTTTCCTGCCTTTAAGACTTTTTATGCTTTTAACTTTACATTAAGTTCTGCTTTGAATGAACTTTTATATATTGTTTGAAGTAAGGGTCAAAGTTCATTTTTTGTTATGTAGTTTATTTTATCAATGCCTTTGTTTCTAGAAGTATTCCACATTTACAGAAAAACTGAGCAAAGTACACAGAGGGTTGTTGTATGTCCCATGCCTAGATTTTCCTATTGCTATTATCTTATATCAGTGTGGTACCCATTCATGATAAGAAGACAGTATTGACACATTATCGTTACCTGGTCTATAATCTACTGTGTTCTCCTTGGTTTTATTGCCTGCCTTGTTTTCTACTCCAGACCCTGTAGTCTGTCAGGTCTCGACTCCTCTTGGCTGTGAGAATTTCTCCAATTTTGATGAACTGGACAGTTTTAAACAGTGTTAATTGGGTCTTCTGTAGGCCACTCATAAATTTGGATGTGTCTGATGTTTTCCTCGTGATAATAGTGAGGTCAGTTTGGTGGGGGTGGGGCTATAAAAATCCTCAATGGTAAAGAGCCATTTGTAATCTCATTGTATTAAGGGTGTATTCTAGCAAGGCGACTAATGTCTGCTACTGCTCTCTTCAGTCACTACACTCCAACAGTAGTTATCTTATTGCCCACCATTGTTCTCTCTCAGGTTCCCACACTGTGTTCTTTGGATGGCAGTTGTCGTGCCTGCCCTGTTCGAGATGCAGGAGTGAGACTTACCCTTGCTTTCTAGGTAAAGTATCACCTGACATGAAATTCTTTAAAGGGTATTTATCTCTTTCCAACACTTGTTGACAGTATCATGGATACATGCACCTTTAAGCTATGCTTGGGGGTGATAGTCAACACCACTTGTCCCTGTGGTGGCAGTTGAGGGCTTCTCCACTGATTCCTGTGCCCATATGCCTTCTTTGGGTGGTTATGATATTCACATTTTCTTCATGTGAATTTCCAGTACTATTTTTCTTGAAGCATTGCCATTTTCTCCATTGATACATGGAAAGCAATTGATCATAGGTATGGTCACCATGTCCACCTCAAGTCATTGATTCTGCTATAGCCATTTATCCTCATTTGGGGGGCAAAAAAGTGATGAGCTACATGCTGCAGGGTCATTCCATGCTTGTATGCACTCCCTCCCAGGAGCTTCCTAGTGACACATTACACAATGGGTCCAGTAGATACAATAGTCTTGCACTTGCTATCATTTGGGTTGCCAATGAGTGGCCTCATTGATTTAGGTGATTTAGTCTCATGGTCTGATGTCCTTGATAATATTGTGTAGATACATTTTCTGTATCCATTCCTCTGTTGAAGGGCATCTGGGTTCTTTCCACTTCTGGCTATTATAAATAAGGCTGCTATGAACATACTGGAGCCTGTGCTCTTTTTATATGTTGGGGCATCTTTTTTGGGTATATGCCTAAGGAAAGGTATAGCTAGGTCCTCAGAGTAGTTCAATGTCAATTTTCTGAGGAACCTCCAGACTAATTTCCAGAATGGTTTGTATGATCTGCAATCCACCAACAATGGAGAACCACTCTTTCTCCGCATCCTCGCCCAGCATCTGCTGTCACTGAGTTTTGATCTTAGCCATTCTGTGGGATCTTGAAGGCATGGAAGTTGAGAGTTCTGGTGTGAGAATCAAATAGGATATTCACTGTTTGTTTGGTGGGAGAATTGGGCTCCGATGATGCCGTGTAGTCTTGGTTTCTGTTGCTTGGGTTTCTGAGGTTGCCTCACCCATCAGATTATCTCTGGTGTTACTT
>NC_046155.1:105099592-105289592 GCF_011064425.1 Rattus rattus
GTTACGTGAGCATATAGATTTTTACTCAATCATAAACATATGCATGTTTTCACTCATGTGTACTCATAGACACCTAGAGTTATTTCTTCTCTTTCTTTTGCTTAATTTTTCTCTTAAGGTCCAGGGAATAAAATAATCAGACTTTGTTAGAAAATTGAATTACAGCATCCATGAAAAAAAACCTCTGTAATATAGATCATTCATTTCTTTTCCTAATTTATTTTTAATGAATTTTATTATTCCAGTACATTGAATTCTTTTTAAATATTTTATGTTCTAGTATAAAGCTTTAGGAATACAGAATCATTTCTTCTATGATCTTTGTTTAGAAATAAAGACACTAAACTCTGGTCTCTTGTGCTGCCCTACAGAAGGATGCCCTTTCATTCTAGTCTTGACTCTTCCAGTCTTCCAGTCCTAAATCTTCTTATTCTAAAGGATACCAACACTACTGATCTCTTCTAAAATCATTATATATATATATACATATATATATATATAATTTTTGTGCCTCTACAGCTACAAGGTGCACACATGTCACAATTGTCCCAACTTTAAGTAAAGAGGTGTTGACTGTTCAATACCCATTTTGTATCCCCCAATTACCCTTTCTTTCGTTAAAGAATACAACCTGTAGCTACTGAATCTCTTCTCATCTTCCTAGGAACCTTCTTTTACAGGTCAACCTCTTTTGGTATCACCAACCACTAACTATTCTCCACCTTTCTTTACTCTGAGATGGAAAATTCTTCAGACACCTCTGGAGATTATGAGAAAAAGAGCTCGTCTGTGAAATCTTACAGTTCTTAGAGAACCAGACAGGTCTGCAGTATGCATGGCAGCTATAGTAACTTCAAGATATGAAGACAAGAAGAGGCAGGCTAATGTATTCAGCACCTGTTGATATCTTTTTCTATCATGCCCTCTCCCCAAGGACCTACTTAGATTACTCTGTCCTGGCTGTAGGTAAATTTGATTTGTTCTGCAAAGAACCTGAGAAACTGAACCTCTGTCTACGTATTAAGTTCTGTTTAAAATACAATCATAATTATTTATATTTATGATTGTGGAGTAGATAAAAATCGCAAAAATTTATACTATGTATCAAGAAACTAGAGAGAATCAAGTAGCCTAAATTTAAAACTACAGGTGAAAAGTAAATTTAAAATGCTAGAACTGACATAAATGAAATAAAAACTAAAAATTATTTTTAAGAAAGTATCAGTGAAAGTAAGCAACAATGAACAAATTAGTAAAGGAGTTATGGTTTATTCATGCAATAAAACATTATTTACTCTCTTTATTAAAAGAATTTACCATTTATGTATAGGAATACTTTGACTTTGCGTATGTGTATATACACATACCACATGCATACCTTGAAATCATGGACACCTAAAGGGGGCACTGGATCCCCTAGAACTAGAATTTCCATGAAATATAAGCTGCCAAGTTGGTGCTGGTGAGAGGCTAAACCTACTCCATCTTGGGACTGGCATCCATCTTAAAAGAAAAGGAGGGGTTGGGGATTTAGCTCAGTGGTAGAGCGCTTGCCTAGCACACGCAAGGCCCTGGGTTCGGTCCCCAGCTCCGAAAAAAAAAATTCTAAAGAAACGGAGCCTTAGGCCTTGAGGCACAGCTGAACTGAAGCTACAATCAAGTACTAGGAAGGATCCCAGGTCTTGTGTTTGGCCCATACCCCAGAGTTACTACCTAAGCTACTTCTTAGCAACAGCTGAACAAGATTAGTCTGATTATTCAGATATACTTTCAAACCATTAGAGAGTATTCATGATTTTGCTTCAGAGCATCCACCTGTTCCCTTAAAACAGTCTCTCAATTATATGCTTGCCAGGCTGGAAACCTCCTTGCTTGCTCACCATTCCTATAAAGCACTGCCCCACTGAAGGCTTAAGGCTACCTCACCTTCCAGGCTGGTAAGGGTGACTGGTAAGTGAGCACAAGCTCAAGCTTGAATAAAAAAGACACTACTGCGATTGCCTCAGAGTCAGCTCCTTGGTGGTCTTTTGGGGCTCATGAAAAAGACATAATACTGGAAACTGAAGCTTGGGCCTCTGGAGAGCAAAAAGTGCTCCTAACTCCTGAACTATATCTCTGGCTTTAGTATTATGTATTCTTGTTTATTGGATATTTTCTTTATTTACATTTCAAATGTTATCCCCTTTGACGGTTTCCCCTCCAGAAATCCCCTATCCCTGCCAGGGTATAGAGCTTTCACAGGACCAAGGGTCTTTGCAGCCCAACAAGGCCATCCTCTGCTACATATGTGAATGGAGCCATGGGTCTCTCCATGTATAGTCTTTGGTTGGTGGTTTAGTCCCTAGGAGCTCTGGGGTGTCTGTTTGGTTGATGTTGTTCTTCCTATGGAGTTGAAAATCCCTTAAATGCCTTCAGCTACTTCAGTCCTTTCTCTAACTCCTCCCTTAGGGACCCAGTTCTCAGTCTAATGGTTGTCTAAGACCCTGGTGTGAATCAAACCAAGCAAATGAAAGATCTGTATGACAAGAATTTCAAGTCTCTGAGGAAAGAAGTCAAAGAAGATCTCATAAGATGGACAGATCTCCAATGCTCATGGTTTGGCAGGAAAAATATAGTGAAAGTGACCATCTTGCCAAAAGCAATCTACAGACTGAATGTAATCCTCATCAAAATTCCAACTCAATTTTTCATAGAGTTAGAAACAGAAATTTGTAAATTCATTTGGAATAACAAAAAACCCAGAACAGCAAAAATACTCTCAACAATAAAAGAACTTCTGGGTAAATCACTATCCCTAATCTCATGCTGTATTACAGAGTAATAGTGATAAAAACTGTATGTATGTTATTGATACAGACAGGCAGGTAGATCAATGGAATAGAATTGAAGACCCAGAAATGAACCCACACACCTATGGTCATTTGATCTTTGATAAAGGAGCTAAAATCATATAGTGAGAAAAATACCATTTTCAACAAATGGTGCTCATTCAGCTGATTATCAGCATGTAGATGAATGCAAATCTATCCATTCTTATGGCCTTGTACAAAGCTCAAGTCTAAGTGGATCAAGGACCTCCACATAAAACCAGATACACTGGAATTAATAGAAGAGAAAGTGGGGAAGAGCCTCGAACACATGGGCACTGGGGAAATTTTTCTGAACATAACACAAATGGCTTATGCTCTAAAATCAAGAATTGACAAATGGGACTTCATAAAATTGTAAAACTTCTGTAAAGCAATGGGCACTCTCAATAGGACAAAAGAGCGACCAACAGATTGGGGAAAGATCTTTACCAACCCTACATCTAATATAGGGCTAATATCCAATCTATACAAAGAACTCAAAGTTAGACTCCAGAGAATCAAATAACCCTATTAAAAATGGGGTACAGAGCTAAACAAAAAATACTCAACTGAGTAATATTGAATGGCTATGAAGCACATAAGAAATGTTCAACATCCTTAGTCATCAGAGAAATGCAAATCAAAACCACCCTGAGATTCCACCACATACCAATCACATCGGCTAAGATCAAAAACTCAGGTGACAGCAGATGCTGGCTAGGATGCATAGAATAAAGTACCCTTCTCCATTGTTAGTGGGATTACAAGTTGGTACAACCACCCTGGAAATCAGTCTGGTGGTTGCTGAGAAAATTTGACATAGTACGACCTGAGAACACAGCTATACCATTCCTGGGAAAACACCCAAAAGATGCTCCAACATATAACAAGGACATATGCTCCTCATCTTCATAGAAGCCTTATTTATAGTTGCCAGAAGCTGGAAAGAACCCAGAAGTCCTTCAACAGAGGAACAGATACCGAAAACATGGTACATTTCCACAATGGAGTACTACTCAGGTATTAAAAACCATACTTCATGAAACTCTTAATCAAATGGATGGAACTAGAAAATATTGTCTTGAGTGAGGTAACCCAATCACAGAAGAATACACATGATATGCACTCACTGATAAGTGGATATTATCCCCAAAACTCAGAATACCCAAGATATTTACAGACCATATGAAGATCAAGAAGAAAGAAGACTAAATGCTGGGTACTTCAGTCCTTCTTATAAGGGAGAAAAAAATACTCACAGGATGAAATATGGAGACAAAGTGTGGCCGAGACTGAAGGAAAGACCATCCAGAGACTGCCCCACCTGGGGATCCATCCCACATACAGTCATCAAACCCAGACACTATTGTGGATGCCAAAATGTGCATGCTGACAGGAATGTAATATAGCTGTCTCCTGAGAGGCTCTGCCAGAGCATGACAAATACAGAGGGGGATGCTTGCATTATATACTTTAAAAATAAGGATATGCAGATTAACCAGAGCTCCACTTAGTGAGAAAACCCAGACTTGCTGATATAAATAGTGTCTGATTGCATCTACATGTGGCAACTATAAAATTTCACTTACTAACAGAAAAAGAATGGCAATTGCCAGTCCTGGGGTTATCAGGAATAAAAGGGAAAGATTAGACCAAGATTGGATGTTTTCATTTCTAAGATGTATAATTTCTGAGAATTAAGTGTATAGCATGGTAGCTATACTTTGTAATAATTTGGCATATAATAACATTTTCTGTTAGACACCCAAAAAAAGGTGTATATGTGAGATGATGAATATGCTAATTATCTTGATTTAGGTCATTTCTTAATATATGTATATGCTAAATCATGGTATAACCTTAAGTAAATAGTTTTTGCCAGTCAACCATACCTCAGTGAAGCTGGAAGAATAAACTAGTATTACTCTAGAAATATATTCCAAACATCAGAAAAGTAGCTTTATATATGTTTGTGCTAAATGTATAAAAAATGTTATTATTATCTGTCATGGGATGTGAAGCTTGACCACAATTTGGTCAGTGAATTGAGAAATGTTTTATTTTAAACTGTAGTGAAAGAAATACTGTGGAATGATTAGAATACAAAAGAAGTGACAGAGCAATTTGGACTCAAAGGTGATTAGAGAGTCCTTTCATGCCTATTGCCTTGAACACTGGAACACATTCAGTCACCTAATGAATCTTTATATGTGCACTCAGTGTGATAAGGAGGAAATGTCAATTCTTCTGTGTGTAGGGCTGCCACAGGCTAGTGACCACTCAATCTCCGCTATTAACTGTGCTTCAAGTAATCCCAAATCTAAAACCAAGTGCTAGAAATTTTATGAGAATGAAGGGCCAGCAAACACATTCCAGTTGTCAAAGAAACCTGACTAGAACAGTGGAAGGTGCCTGGAGAAGTGAAGAACCTAGAGGTGCTTTGACAAAATCCCTGATCATCCATGTTAGATTAATAAGAATTTGGGTGGCCAGTAGGCCTGACCTGTCTTTTCTTCTCCATTTGAATCCTTTGTCTAAGGATATATCGTAAATTGGTACAAATTATAGAAAGACTGGAACCATAGGACTTCACTAACTGAGACTGGAACATAAAACTCAGAAAAAGTAATTTTGCCCTGAGGAATGATTCTAAAAGAAAATGAGAAGTCAATCCTCACAGACTCTTGTTCTCTGTGTTGACAGGGTCTGTTCACTCCCTTATGCCAGTATCTAGCTGAAGTTACAAGAGTAGCTATAGTTTGTAACAATTGAAAATGTATAAAATAGTAAATGTATACAATAATTACTTAGTTTAAGTCTATTTTATTAATCAGTTAATTTTTTAAAACACATGTATTAGCTGGATCTACGGAACTATGGATTGAACTTAGACTTTAGGTTAAGAAAATGTATTTAGTAATTCATGTAAAATTCTAAGAGTACTTCCCAAAAGATAGCATGTTTTCTGTACACTTTACTGTATTAAAAAAGAAATGAGAAACATACTTTTATCGTCTTGGAAATCCACCCAAATTCTAATCATATATATATATATGTGTGTGTGTGTGTGTGTGTGTGTGTGTGTGTGTGTGTGTGTGTGTGTGTGTGTGTGTGTGTATATATATGTATATATATATATATATCAGTATATACAGTGTACAGAATATGTTAATGATATATATTAATAAATAACACTATACAAGAATCACAGAATGCCAAATAAACGAGGACAAGTCATATTCATCAAGGAAAAATCCACAAAGATGAACTCTCAATCTTAAATATCTATGATTGAAATACAAGGGCACCTACATACATAAAAGAAACATTACTAAAGCTCAAAGCAAACATTGGGCCTCAAACAAAATAGTAGGAGATTTCAACACCCCACTCTCATTAATAAACAGATCATGGAAACAGAAATTAAACAGAGACATGGACAGACTAGGGAAGTAAAGAACCAAATGGATGTAACAGATATTTATGGAACATTCTATCCTAAAACAAAAGTATATACCTTTTTCACCACCTCATGGTACTTGCTCAAAAATTGACCATATAATAGGTCATAAAACAGGCCTCAACAGATACAGAAAGATAGAAATAATCCCATGCGTCCTATCAGACCACCACAGGCTAAAGCTGGTCTTCAATAACAATAAGGAAAGAATGCCCACATATACATGGAAGTTGAATAATGCTCTACTCAATGATAACCTGGTCAAGGAAGAAAGAAAGAAAGAAATTAAAGACTTCTTAGAATTTAATGAAAATGAAGGTACAACATACCCAAACTAATAGGACACAATGAGAGCTATGCTAAGAGGAAAACTCATAGCTCTGAGTGCCTGCAGAAAGAAACAGGAGAGAGCATATATCAGCAGCTTGACAACACACCTAAAAGCTCTAGAACAAAAAGAAGCAAGCACACCAAGGAAGAGTAGAGAGCAGGAAATAATCAAACTCAGAGCTGAAAGCAACCAAGTAGAAACAAAAAGCACTATACAAAGAATCAACAGAACAAAAAGCCGGTTCTTTGAGAAAATCAACAAGATAGATAAACCCTTAGCCAGACTGACCAGAGGACACAGAGAGTGTGTCCAAATTAACAAAATCAGAAATGAAAAGGGAGATAAAACAACAGAGCCAGAGGAAATTCAAAAAATCATCAGAACCTACTACAAAAGCCTATATTCAAAAAAACTTGAAAATCTGGAAGAAATGGACAATTTCCTAGACAGATACCAGGTACCGAAGTTAAATCATGAACAAATAAACCATTTAAACAACCCTATAACTCCTAAAGAAATAGAATCAGTCATTAAAAGTCTCCCAACCTAAAAGAGCCCAGGTCCAGACAGGTTTAGTGCAGAATTCTATCAGACCTTCATAGAAGACCTCATACCAACACTATCCAAACTATTACACGAAATTGAAACAGATGGAACACTACCAAATTCCTTCTATGAAGCCACAATTTGCCTTATACCTAAACCACACAAAGACCCAACAAAGAATGAGAGCTTCAGACCAATTTCT
The DNA here is from genome assembly GCF_011064425.1 of Rattus rattus. Classification (NCBI taxonomy): domain Eukaryota; kingdom Metazoa; phylum Chordata; class Mammalia; order Rodentia; family Muridae; genus Rattus; species Rattus rattus. Next base: position 105,106,981 of record NC_046155.1, read on the forward strand.
CTTGTGAATATAGATGAAAACATACTCTTGCAAACTGAATCCAAGAGCATATCAAAACAATCATCCATCATGATCAAGTAGGCTTCATTCTGGGGATGCAGGGATGGTTTAATATACAGAAAAATATCAAGGTAATCCACTATATAAATACTGAAAGATAAAAACCACAGGATCATTTCATTAGATGATGAGAAAACATTTGACAAAATTCAACATCCCTTCATGATAAAAATCCAGGAAAGAACAGGAATTCAAGGCCCATACCTAAACATAGTAAAAAGCCATACAGAGCCAACCAGTAGCTAATATTAAAATAAATGGAGAGAAACTTGAAGGAATCCCACTAAAAGCAGGAACTAGACAAGGCTGCCCACTCTCTCCCTACTTATTCAATATAGTTCTTGAAGTCCTAGCCAGAGCAATCGGACAACAAAAGGAGATCAAGGGGATACAGATTGGAAAAGAAGAAGTCAAAATATCACTCTTTGCAGATGATATGATAGTATATTTAAGTGACCCCAAAAGTTCCACCAGAGAATTACTAAAGCTGATAAACAACTTCAGCAAAGTGGCTGGGTATAAAATTAACTCAAATAAATCAGTAGCCTTCCTCTACACAAAAGAGAAACAAGCCGAGAAAGAAATTAGGGAAAAACACCCTTCATAATAGTCCCAAATAATATAAAATAACTTGGTGTGACTTTAACCAAGCAAGTAAAAGATCTGTATGATAAGAACATCAAGCCACTGAAGAAAGAAATTGAAGAACTCAGAAGATGGAAAGATCTCCCATGCTTATGGATTGGCAGAATTAACATAGTAAAAATGGCCATTTTACCAAAGGAGATCTACACATTCAATGAAATCCCCATCAAAATACCAACCCAATTCTTCAGAGAGTTAGATAGAACAATTTGTAAATTCATCTGGAATAACAAAAAACTCAGGATAGCTAAAAACTATCCTCAACAATAAAAGGACTTCTGGGGAAATCACTATCCCTGAACTCAAGCAGTATTACAGAGCAATAGTGATAAAAACTGCATGGTATTAGTACAGAGACAGACAGATAAAAAAGAATTGAAGACCCAGAAATGAACCCACACACCTCTGGTCACTTGATTTTTGACAAAGGAGCCAAAACCATCCAATGGAAAAAAGATAGCATTTTCAGCAAATGGTGCTGTTTCAACTGGAGGTCAGCATGTAGAAGAATGCAGATCGATCCATTCTTATCACCCTGTACAAAGCTTAAGTCCAAGTGGATAAAGGAACTCCACATCAAACCAGATAAACTCATACTAATACAAGAAAAGGTGGGGAAGCATCCCGAACACAAGGGCACTGGAGAAAATTTCCTGAACAAAACACCAATGGGCTATGCTCTAAGACAAGAATCGACAAATGGGATCTCATAAAACTGCAAAGCTTCTGTAAGGCAAAGGACACTGTTCTTAGGATAAAATGGCAACCAATAGATTGGGAAAAGATCTTTACCAATCCTACAACAGATAGAGGGCTTATATCCAAAATATACAAAGAACTCAAGAAGTTAGACCATAGGGAGACAAATAACCCTATTAAAAAATGGGGTTCAGAGCTGAACAATGAATTCACAGCTGAGGAATGATGAATGGCTGAGAAACACCTAAAGAAATGTTCAACATCTTTAGTCATAAGGGAAATACAATCAAAACAACCCTGAGATTTCACCTCACATCATTGAGAATGGCTAAGATCAAAAACTCAGGTGACAGCAAATGATGGTGAGGATTTAGAGAAATAAGAACTCTTCTCCATTGTTGGTGGGATTGCAGACTGGTACAACCATTCTGGAAATCAGTCTGGAGATTCCTCAGAAAATTGGACATTGAACTACCTGAGGACCCAGCTATACCTCTCTTGGGCATATACCCAAAAGATGCCCCAACATATAACAAAGACACATGCTCCACTATGTTCATAGCATCCTTATTTGTAATAGCCAGAAGCTGGAAAAACCCAGATGCCCTTCAACAGAGGCATGGATACAGAAAATGTGGTACATCTACAAAATGGAATATTATTCAGCTATCAAAAACAATGACTTCATGAAATTCATAGGCAAATGGATGGAACTGGAAGATATATCATCCTGATTGAGGTAACCCAATCACAGAAAAACACATATCGTACACACTCATTGATAAGTGGCTATTAGCCCAAATGCTCGAATTACCCTAGATGCACAGAACACATGAAACTCAAGAAGGATGACTAAAATGTGAATGCTTCACTCCTTCTTTAAAAGGGGAACAAGAAAACCCTTGGCAGAGAATAGGGAGGCAAAGTTTAGAACAGAGGCATAAGGAACACCCATTCAGAGCCTGCCCCACATGTGGCCCATATATTTACAGCCACCCAATTGGATAAAATGGATGAAGCAAAGAAGTGCAGGTTGACGGGAACCAGATGTAGATCTCTCCTTAGAGACACAGCCAGAATACAGCAAATACATAGGCAAATGCCAGCTGCAATCCACTGAACTGAGATCGGGACCCCCGTTGAAGGAATCAGATAAAGGAGTGAAAGCACTTGAAGGGACTTAAGACCCCGTATGAACAACAATGTCAACCAACCAGAGCTTCCAGGGACTAAGCCACTACCCAAAGACTATACATGGACTGACCCTGGGCTCCAGCTGCATAGGTAGCAATGAATATCCTAGTAAGGGCACCAGTGGAAGGGGAAGCCCTTGGTCCTGCCAAGACTGAACCCCAGTGAACAGGGGAGGATGGGGAGGGGAACATCCATTTAGAAGAGGAGGGGGAGGGCCTAGGGGAATGTTTGCCTAGAAACCGGGAAAGGGAATAACAATCGAAATGTAAATAAGAAATATCCAATTTCATAAAGATGGAGAAAAAAAGAATTATATCCACGCACCTACAGACATTTGATTTTTGACAAAAAACAAACAAACCCCCCCCAAAAAAACACAAAGTAAACTATAGAATAGGTAATAGAAAGCACATTAAACAGATAGTGCTGGTCTAATAACATCTGGTAGTAGAAGAATGCAAAATGATCCATATCTATTACCCTGGACAAAAATCAAGTCCAAGTGAATTAAAGACCTCAACATAAAAATGAACACACTAAATTTAATAGAATAGTGGGGAATATTCAATTGGATCAAAGATGTCAACATAGAAATGAACACACTAAATAAAAAAGAACAGTGGGGAATATCCTTTAACTCAGCAGCACAGGAGTCAACTTTCTGAACAGAATACCAATAATGCAGGCACTAAAATCGACAATTAATAAATGGGACATCAAAAACTGAAAAGCCTCTGTAAAGCAAAGGACATTGTCAATATGACAAAATAGCAACCTACTGAATGTGAAATATCTTCTCTAATCCTACATCTCATAGAGGTCTGACATCCATAATGTATAAAGAACTCAAAAAAAAAAAAAAAACCAAAACACCAAAAAACTAGACATTGACAAACCAAATAACCCAATTGAAAAATTGGGCCACAACTTTAAATAGAGAATTGTTTACAGAGGAATCTCTAATTTCTGAGAAGCATTTAAAGAAATGTTCAACTCCTTATTCATCAGTGAAATGCAAATCAAAATGGCTCTGAGAGTCCATCTTGCACTCATCAGAATGGCTAAGATCACACACTCAAGTGTCAGTACATGCTGGTGAGGATGTAGAACAAGGAGAACAATCCTCCATTTCTGGTGTGAGTGCAAACTTGTACAACTACTTTGGAACTCAATTTGGTGATTTCTCATAAAATAGATCTAATTCAAGACACAGCTACATCACTCCTGGGCATATTCCCAAAAGAAGTTCCTCCACAGTACAAGTACTGTTACTCACTCAGTGTTCATAACAGCTTTATCTATAATAGCCAGAAACTGGAAACAGCCTAGATGAACCTCAACTGAAGAACAGATTTGTAAAAAATGTGGTATACTTGCACAACACAGTATTACTGAGCCATTAAAAACAATATCATGAAATTTACAGGCAAGTGGATAGAACTAAAAAAGATTGATCTGAGTGAGATAATGCAGACACAGAAAGACAGGAATGATATGTTCCCATTTATAGGTAGATATTAGTCATAAAGTACATAGAAGTCATGTGACAAACAACAGACACAAAGAAGCTAAGTAACACGGAGGGCCCAAGGAGACATGCTTGAATCTCACTGAGAGGGGAAAACAGACATCAAGAGTGGTGCAGGGAGGGAATTAGGTAGAGAAGTGGTAGGAATGAGAAGAGGAAGAGGTGGGGAGGATAGAGGGAAAGAATATTGGGAGAGAAAACTGGATTGGTGGGGGCATCTCTGGAATGAACTAGAAACCTACCACAATGGAAACCCCTGGGAATCTATAAGGGTGAACAGGCCATCTCCTGTAACCAGGCAAGACTTCCAATGGAGGGATTAGGACACCAACCCAGCAACAAAACTGTCCTGCATACAAGGTATGCAGGGGTAAGAGTTGGAGCAGAATGAAGGAAGGGTCAACAAGTGACTGGTGCAGCTTGAGACCTATGCCATGAAAGGGAGACTACCCCGACACTATTAATGATATTCTGCTATACTTGTAGACGATAGCCTAGAAACTGATGGAATTGATGCAGGGACCCACAGCCAAACATTAAGTGGTGCTTGGGGATTCCTGTGGAAGAGGAGAAGAAAGGATTGAAGGAGTTAGAGGCATCGAGGATATCCTAAGAAAACCTATAAAATCAATAACCTGGGCCCATATGGGCTCATAGAGACTGAACTGCCAACCAGAAAGTGTGCATGGGGCAGACTTAGGCCCTCTGCACATATGTAAAAGTTGTGCAGCTGGGTCTTCATGTGGGATTCCTAAAACAGGAGCAGGGGCTCTCTCTGACTGCCTTTCCTGCCTTTGGATCCCTTTTTCCTACTGGGCTGCCTTATATAGCCTCAATACAAGGAGATGCAGATAGTCTTACTCAACTTAATATGTCAAGCCTTGTTGATATCCATATGGAAGGCCTCCCCTTTTCTGGGGAGGAGAGGAGGTGTGAATGGGAACAGTGAGATGAGAGGGGGGGATTAGGAGAAAAGGAGGAAGAGGAAGCTGCAATCAAAATGTAAATTAAATAAACCACATATTCAGAAAACAAAAAGTCTATTATGATTAACCTAGATTAATATACTCAGAACATTTGTTTTTAAGACACATATTTAATTTTGAGCTATTTGAAATTTATAGAACAGTTTACAATGATAAAAAAGATAGTTCTCATACATCCATCATTAAGTTTTAGTTCCCTTTAAAACCATGTTTCAGTGGCATTAAAACTTTTCAAAAAAAACCAAGGATCTGAAGTTGGATAGATAGTTCATTTATTGCTCTTTAATATGTCCTGTATTCTATACCAAGCACTCATATGATGATTCATAACAATTCATAACTCTAGATGCAGAGGAACTGATGTCCTCTTCTGAACTTCACAGGCATTGGGCATACACACGTTATAATACATACATGCAGCAAAATACCTACATACATAAAATAAGTAAATCTATAATAAAAAATAAAAAAGACAAGAAATCAAAACTGGCACTTTACTCTTAACCAATATTTTTTGCTAGGTTTTAGTCATAATTTACTGGTATTTTTCTTCCTAAAGTATTTTAATGAACAAATTAAAAGTTTCATAACTAAAAATGAGTTACAATTTTAGATACTCTATATCTAAAATTTTGAAATTTGGTTCCTGACTCTCTTCAATATGAAATTGTAGTATATATTTTAAAATATTGGATCACAAATGTGAGATTTAATGGTATTAATAACAACGTTAGATTTGTCGTTACAGTTTCAACATGTGAACAACATAAAATTACAAACACAATCATGAAGACCATTCTTAAAAACTTGAAAGGGCAAGTAAGGATATTGGAATTTATTCAAATTTGGAAGGAACCAATAGATATTTTTAGAGAATATTAGTTTTATTTTAACATTGTACATATATTAAATAAATGCTAAACATATAATTATATGCAATAAATATATAAGCAATATTCAATATATTGAATCATTATATCATTTGTAAGTTACTGACATGTCTCTACAAAAACTAATTTTTTCCAGTTATAGCAATATGTAATGTCTGGCTTCCATTTTGAGTTAAGTTTTTGTTTTGTGTGCTTTTATACTGTGATTTCATTATGAATTTATGTCTGTGAAGAACAGGTCCACAGTCACTGTCATGATATATTGGGGATGGGGCAATATCTCCTTCTCAAGGCAGAGTGATAGCCTGAGCAAGAAGCACTAGCTACCTTCTAAGGTCTTCTTGATAGCATCCTTGACTTCTTGGTTCCTTAAGCAGTAGGTAAAGGAATTCAGCATGGGTATGAAGACTGCTGTGCCAACATAGCTGAGATCAGTTTGCTGGAATTAAAAGCAGCAATAGCTCTAGGTCAGTCTTACATTAAAATCATGACTGTGTAATAAATTATGACCATAGTGAGATGGGAGGCATAGGAAAAAAGGTATTCATCCCCTGGTGGAGGATATACACAGAATTCCAGACATTATATAGGCATAAGAGAAGAAAGTGATTATGACAGAGAAGTTAAGGATTATAATAGCCAAAAAAATCTAATAATTCAGCAGTGAGCATATCTTTGCATGCAAGTTTGAGGACTGGCTAGATATCACAGAGAAGGTGGTTCATTACATTGCCACATAAATGACATATGAAAATGAAAGATGTTGATCATGATAATCATGGACCCAGACACATAAGTAAAAGGCACCAACTGCACACAATAACTTGTCATGAAGTCTAGGTATTGGAGAGGGTAGTAGATGGCCATATAGAAGTTATAGGACATAACTGCTATGAGCACACACTGTGTATGTAAATGAGATTTTTTAAAAAGTAGAAATAAGTCATGCAACCTGGGAAAGAGATGTACCATTCCTGTAGGAGAATAGGATATCTTAGGGAGATTTGAAAGGGAAATTAAGAAACTTTGTGTTATCCAACATCACTGAACACTGGACAAAAAAATCTATGTTGATCTTTGCTTGCCTGTACATGTCCACTACCTCCTGTCATTCTGGGCAATGCTTATGTCTGAATGGTTGAAGTAGTTACTATATTATTACATGAGATCAGTGATACTGCCCCCCTGAGAAGATGCGAATTAGGAGGTCATGCCATTGAATATGGGGTCATGAAAAGGTGGAAAGACTGACAGAATATAAAGATGGGCTAAAACAAGTAGACTCATATGGAAAAGAGATAAAACAGATATATTTATAGAGAAAAATGGATAAAGTCAGATAACTAATACTAAATTTAGTAAAAAAAATCTTAAGTTTTATTGATCTCAAATTCAATATGGGCCATGCCTAGAAAAGATCAGTCCAAGGTAAAAGAAATCCCAATGTTGTTATAGCTCATAAGAATCAAATATTCTTGCACTCATTAACTAATGATAGATGTTATATGAAGGACATCATAATAAGTATTGCTAAATCTGAAGTCTTTGGTTTCAAGTCCACATTGTATGTATTTCTTTGCATTGGAAAATTAGTGTATTTTAGAAAAAAATATTAGACATGAGAAAAACACAGTGAGGAAACCAACATTTTATTTTATCTTCCTATTAAATGGAACTAAAATTCAATCCATGTAACAACTAAAATTACGATGCCCCGAGGAGGGCACTCCCACTGCAGATCATTGACTCACTCAGAAACAACTTCTACAGGAATAGTCATTTATAGACCTGTAAACATGGTAGTAGTAAGGTTAAGTAACATCTTTGGTACAAATAGTTTTATATGATTTTCATTTCATCAATGTAGACTAGCAAATAACATACAATACTGTCAAACTCAGGCAAGAGGGAAGCATGAGAAAAAATAACAAATTATATCTTTTCATAATTTTTTACATGTTTGATTAGACAAAAGACAACTATAAAAAGGACACCTGAAGGACACCAGAAAACATGAACTTTATGTCTTTAGGTTTCTGGCTCTTGGGCAAATAGTAGGAGTCTACTGACTACCCTCTTATTATCTATGCCCGTATGGATAATGTTATATATCTTAAAGGATAAGAAAAGCTTATTTACATGAATATTTTTTCACAAAACATTGCTGAAAAATAGTTTGTATGAAAAGGAGGTCTATTAACATTTTAATCAAAGTTGTTCTAATCATAGTTAAAATTAAAAAAAACTAAATCAGGTTTTGATACTGTTAGATAACATAATAACTTACTAAATTAAAATTTTTTTGAGTCATTAATGCTATTTAGATCATGTTGTATCATTGTCTCTAAGATTGCATTTAATGTGAACTATAACTTCCTTAATGTCCTTATTTGTAAATGTTAAATATATTTCAATCATTTCATTATAAATAAAAATATTTATGCTCAAATCCTTTCAATTTTGTAAAGCTTCTGTTACATATTTCCCAATTTCTTTCCAGCAAGACTGGAATAATCTGTACCTCTTCACGTCCTAGTGAAGTTTGAGAGGTTTAGTTCCTGTACCTACTGAATCCAGCTATAGGCTTCACACATAAGCCTCATCTATAAGGCCCCTCACTATATTAATATATTTATATGTATTTATAGCAGTTATGTGGTAGATATTTTTCTGTACCATGATAAGAAAATGTGACTGTGTCTCCATAATATCTGTAGTATAATTAAAGCTGCAGAAGATTAAAGAATAAACAGTGCTAAGCCACTAATTTAATGTCATCAATAAATTTAGAAATGAATCCAGAAAGAGATCATATGCAACTCAAAAATAACCAACACAAAAATTCATAATTTGGCCTGGTAATGTAGATCAGTTGGTAGAGTGCTTGCATAGCAAACGCAAAGCCTTGGTTCACTTCCTGGGGCACATAGCTTCAATGCCAACACTTCAGAGTTGGAGTCAGGAGGCTCAGGAGTTCAAAAGTTCTTTTGTTACATAGAAAATTCAATGACAACACAAAATGCATAAAAATCTGTCTTAGTCTCTTATCTTCTTTTTTAAAAATCACTCCAGAATTTTTACCTTCTGAGCCTCTGTTACTTCACAGAGCAGTTATTGGTCTGTGTCTTTTCCTTCTTATAATCCATGCTTCATTTAATGAAAATTGATTTGTGTATTCACAATACTGGTCCAGGCCTTACCCCATAAACTGGAGCACTATCTTGCAGAAATCCAGACTCTACCTTGGAATCTTTGCTTTTTCCTTTTTGCTGGACTAAGTTGCGGAACCCAGAAGCTGATTCCTAATATAGTCCCCTAATTTAGACTTCAAAAGAGAAAGAAAGAAGCAAGGAAGGAAGGAGGAGGGAGGGAGGAGGGAGGGAGGGAGGGAGAGAGGGAGGGAGGGAAGGAAGGAAGGAAGGAAGAAAAGGAAGGAAAAAAAAACAAAACCCAAGTTTTTATTATCAACCCCTCTCTACCTAACCATTTTTGCTGGCTTTGTTGGTATTGGCCTCCTGGTCCTGGGCCAGGTGCAGAGTGCGACGTAGCGCTCTTTTGACTTCTTGGTTGCGCAAGCAGTAGATGATGGGATTGAGCAACGGTACAATGACAGCGTAGAGTACAGAGACCAGCTTGTTGGTGTCAAAAGCTGAGAGTGCCTTAGGCCTGGCATAGATGAAAATACTGGCTGCATAGAAGATGATCACAACAGTGAGGTGGGAGGCACAGGTTGAAAAGGCTTTATGGCGGCCAGCAGCTGAGGGGATGCGCATCACAGCACCTGTGATGGCCATGTAGGATGCCCCAGTGACAGAGAGCGGTCCCAGCAGAATAAAAATTGCCAGGACAAAGTCTGTAAGCTCTGCTGTGGACATGTCAGTGCATGACAGGTTGAGCAATGGAGACACATCACAGAAAAAGTGGTTGATGGTGTTGGGGCCACAGTAAGACAGGCGAGAAATAAGGAAAACTTTAACCATGGAGATACCAAAACCTCCAGCCCAGGATCCAGCTGCCATCTGCACACATAGCCGGCTACTGACAATGACGGGGTAGTGGAGTGGGTGACAGATAGCCACATAGCGGTCATAGGCCATCACAGCAAGAAGGACACACTCTGTGCAACCCAAGCCCAGGAAAAAGTAGAGTTGTGTCATGCATGCTTCAAAGGAGATCAGCTGTCCATGGTTCTCCTTGGAACCAATGAAGCCAGCGAGCATCTTAGGAATCGTAACAGTGACATACCAAATCTCCAGAAATGACATATTAGCCAAGAAAAAATACATGGGTTTGTGGAGGGTTGGGTGGTTCCTAATTGCTATAATGATGAGCATGTTTTCAGTCAACACCAACACATAGGCCAGAAGAGAAAGGAAAAATAGTAGTGCTCGCAGTGGGGCAGGAGCTGGGAAACCCAGCAACACAAATTCACTCACTCGCCCACTGTGGTTCCTTCGCTCCATGATTTCAGTCTTGTTCACTCCTCTCCAAGAGATGAGACCAAGGTATCTCATAAAAGCAGCAGCAAGATTCTAGCTTAGTGACTGTACTCTGATAGGTTGCAATGCTTGTGGTATGTGCAATTAATAATAGCTATTAGATGAGCTGAGTGATAAGCCAAAAAACCAGAGACAAAAATAAATGACTGTGTATTATAGACACTGTGAAAATGCCTCTAGCCCTTGGAGAATTATGCACTGAGAAATAGCACAGGGCAGGGGGGAGGCAACAGTCCCAATGTCTGTCTTTTAATCCTATGCAAAGACAAGAAGAAATCAGAGCCATAAATGCTGATGGTGAAAACATAAACTTGATTCATCTCATAAAAGTAATTAAACAAACACAGAAAATAAAATGACCTGTTCCTAGTCATATAGATTTTTAAAAGTGGAACCAGGAATGTGTAACTTAAAAACCTGTGAAATATTTAGGCAGCATGCATTCTAGATTTACATTCAAGAGAGGGAATCAGTGAGTTCAGCTAGGAACACAACCTTTTCCTGCAAAGCAAGAAGGCTAAGGCAGAAAACCAAGGATTACAGCAACTATGGGACTCAAGAACTTAAAACTTAAGAACGTCTAGAACTCACCCAGATATCAGGACATGAAGTAGGCATTGGATGATGTGAGTCCCGTAAAGTCCACCGGTTCTGAAATTTTGGCTAACTCTCTTCCAATAAGACCATTCCTTTAGCATCAAGACAAAGTTAATAGTCTGTAGAGACCTCCCCTTTGTTAAAAACTTAATAACAAAGTCAGAATTTTTTCTTCCAAATCCTCAAGTGTTCTCTGAATGAGAGAGAAGTTGGCATCCCCACCTAACAATTCATGTGAACAAAGAATTGTTTTCAGTCAGTGCCTTTATGGTCATAGGGCATAAGGATGGAAGACAGACCACAATGGACGATTAAGCAGAGTCTTCTGGATATCTGAGTGGTTTTGCTCCCAGAAGTTTCTTCCCTGACTCTTTTATTGCCTGACCTATAGATAGGAGAAAATGTATTCACAAACTCTAATAAAGCTTTCAGAGCTGTATTTCTCTTTTTATTCTAGGTTATTAATCCTTGAGTCTTTGACATTTTTCTCAGTAAGAATGTTACTGACATGCTAACTTCATTTTGTTTATTTATTTTGTTTTGCTTTGGTATGATTTTTGAGACTGACTTTCTTTATGTAACTCTGGCTGTCCTGAAAGTCACTCTGTAAACCATGCTGACCTCAACCTCAGAAACTGCCAGCCTCTCCTTCCGAGTTGTTGAAATTAAAGGCATGTACCACCATTGTCCAGTTGGTATGCTAGCTACTTATATGGAAAGTTAACAGCTACAACTGTCCTTCATAACCTTAGACGTGACCATTGACATCCATCTTCCTTGTATGCCACTCAATGTTCTTTGACTTCCTTAGTCTCAAAACTTCATCTTCAATATTTAATATTTTGTATATTCATACTTACACATTGGGAAAAGAAAAGCAATATTTTAGATATGAACTAAAATTTTTCTATACCTATGATCTGTCTCCTAAAATTCAAATCATTAGATTTTACTCCTCTTTTTAGAACAAATCATGGTGCCCTATTGGCTCCACAATGACATCCAAAATCTTTAACAAAATAAATGGCTATTTCAGCATCTTCCATTGCTTTTACAAAACATTCTGTCTTGTCATGAGGTACAGTTGTATCATGAAGCACAATTGTATGTGTCACTGCACAGCTCTGCTCCTGCTGGAGTTTCCATCAGCACAGCTGACTCAATCTTTGTTCAAGGAGCATGACTTCATATGAATGCTATCTATCCTTTCTTTTCTATTCCCCTCCTATGGTAGTGTGACTATCCAAAACCTTCCGATAAAGTTTCAAAATGTATTTTCTTCTTACTTTTTCACCATAATCCAGTCATCCATCACTGATTATTCTTTCTAAGTCTGCCAGGGTATTCTTATACTTTGTGACGTGGCACACATACTTTTCTCTGTTAAAACACTGGAACTTTCACAAAGACTCTTTATCCATGTTTAGTCCCTTATTGTCCCTCCAAAGCTATCCATATTTAACATAAGGAATACTACCTCACTGTGTGTCTTCCGTCAGTATTTTTTATGTGGGTTGTTTTAGTCAATGATTAACAAAGAGAATATAGCTCCTGGGTGGAAAATAAAGGAAGATATAACATGGACAGGACAGATAAACTCAAGGGTGAAGGAACAGAATACAGTGCAGGTCAAGTATGTGAATAATTTGTGTGGAAATGATGATCTATAGAAAATTTAAATCTTTAAGAGAAAATTTAGATCTTTAAGAGAATTGACACATTTAGAAATCTACACTGAGTGTAGATCTGAGAGATTCAGAGAAAACATTCCCACTGGTGGGTTTCCCATATACCAGTAGGTAGTCCAACCTCACAGACACATAGGCAGTTCCAATTGGATTTTGTGGATATCAAAAAGAAAAAACTAACATTAAGTTTGGAGGGGAGCATACAGGGAGATATGTGTGTGTGTGTATATATATATATATATATATATATGTGTGTGTGTGTGTGTGTGTGTGTGTGTGTCTGTGTGTGTCTGTGTGTGTCTGTGTGTGTCTGTGTATTAACTGAAGGAGAAAATAGGAATAGATATGATTATATTTCATTGTATATCTGTATAAAATATCAAGAATAAAGAATAATACAATTTTAAAAACCACAAAGTTAGACTGAGCACACTGAAAGAAGACTTTCTCTAGATTAAATGTACAATATGTAGGTAAAGTAAACTTACTTTCTAGCAACAGTGTCAAGGAGAGAAGACTGTGTGATGATATCTAGTTTATGGAAAACATGAAGTAGAAACAGAGATCATAAGGCTGAAGGGAGGAAGACAAGAATAATATAATATAAATGATACCAAGAATTTAGTGAAAAAGATAAGAAATTACCATTCACAGGGTGGAAGAGGTAGATAATATTAACTAGATTTTGGAGATTTGTTTAGGTATAAAAAGGAATAGTTAGATAGGTATTCTTTGTAGAAATAAAGAAATGGTGGGAGAATTAACCATATGCATAAGAATTAGCACAAAATAGAATCTACTTACTTTTTCATATGTCTTTAGCTTATGAGAATTACTCTAAGACCTGCCCCTTTTGATAGAAGAGGACTTATGGAATAAATGAAAAGTCAAGGGAAAAGGGAAAAAGCTGCTATGGAGACTCCAGCGTCTCTTCCTTCATGATTGGAGAACTCTGAAAAAAATAGAAAAGATTCCTCTATACACTACCTCCTTCCCCCAGCCCTGATTCCTCCCTCCCACTTCTGATGCTTTGGGATGACACTGAGGCAGGAACCCAAGAGACCAGAAGTAATAAGAGATGGAAAACAAAAAGACTAAGATAAATGACATAGAAAGAATTTTTGGCAAACTTGGGAAATAGTTTATCAGGAAAGCTATATGAAAGAGATGGTGTTTTAGTTCTCCCACAAGTAGTCTTATAGCTTCTTGCCTAGCCTCTCACTGGTTGGCAGTCTTCATTACTTTCTTGTTTGATGTATTTCTGATCAAAAGGGTACCACAGCTTTTGACCATGACAATCTAGAATGCTTGAAAAATTTACATTTCTTTTTTGAACTTTATATCCTTAATCTATGTAATAATGTTAACATCTCAGGCAGTTATTGAGGGAGTAAATATTACAGAACCATGATATGAGTCAGCTATACTCAAATATATAGTCATATTCAAAGCCACCATACCAGAGACACTTGCACACACATCCCTCTTTATTGAAACACTATTCACAGTAGTCCAAAATATGGAACAAACATAGATGCCACCACAGATGAATATATAAAGAAAATGTGGTATATATGTGGCAAGGGAGTTTTATTCTACCATAAATAATAACGTACAGGAAGAAATTTTCTAAACAGAACTCCAATGGCTCATGCTCTAAGATCCAGAATTCATAAATGGGACCTCATGAAACTGGAAAGCTTCTTTAAGGCAAAGACATAGTCAATAGGAAAAATGGGCAAAAATTGAGAAAAAAATCTTCATTAACCCCACATTTGATAGTGGGCTAATATCCAAAACATATGAAGACCTCAAGAAACTAGCTACCAAAACATCAAACAATCCAACAAGAAAGGGGAATCCAGAACTAAACCAAGAATTCACAACAAAGGACTCTCAAATGACTGAGAAGCACTTAAATGTTCAAGTCCTTAGTGATCAGAAAAATGCAGATCAAAATGACCCTGAGAATTTTTAACCTTACACCAGTCAAAATGGCTAAGGTCAAAACCTCAGGTGGCAGCACATGTTGGCAAGGATGTGAAGAAAGAGGAACCCTCCTCCATTGCTAGTGAGATTGCAAGCTGGTGCAACCACTCTGGAAATCAATCTGGAGATTCCTCAGAAAATTGGAAATAGAACTCCCTGAATATCCTACTATACCACTCTTAGGCCTATATCCAAAAAAATGCCTGACCATGCCACAGAGGCATGTGTTGACTATGTTCATAGCAGCCTTTTTGTGATAGCCAGAAGCTGGAAACAACCCAGATGTCCCACAACAGAAGAATGGATACAGAAAATGTGGTTTGTTTGCACAATGAAATATTACTCAGCTATTAAGAATGAGGACAACATGAATTTTGCAGGCAAATGGATGAGACTTGAAAATGTCATCCTGAGTGAGGTAACTCAGACCAAAAACTACATGCCTAATATGTACTCACTAAGTGGATATTAGCCAAAAAAAGTACAGAATACCCAGTATACCTTCCACATAAGTCAAAAAGTTCAAGAAGCTGAAAGGCCTAAGTGAGGAGGCCTCAGTTCCACTTGGGAGGCAGAAGAAAGCAACCACAAGGCTAAAAGGAGGAAAGAACAAGGTTGGAAAAGTACATGAGGGTCGGGGGAGGGGAAAATAGTATCTGTTATTGGGTGGAGGAAAAGGATTGAAGCCCTGAAGGCTAGCAGGAAGAATGAAAACAGATGACCTCAGGAGGAAGGTGGTTGGGAAGACCCTCTAGAATATACCAGAGACCTGGGGAGTGAGAGACTCTCAGGATTCAAAGGGAGGAACTTTAGATGAAAGGCCCTACAGTGGGGAGAGGGAATTTGTTGAATCTATATGCAGCAGAAGGATAGTGCATCAAGTGAGGGATGAGGTTGCTATCCCACAGCCAAAGCTCTGACCCATAAGTCTTCCTGTCTGAAAGAAATGCAGAAATGGAAATGGAGAAGAAACTGAGGAAGAGAAGGTCCAATGAGAAACCCAAAGTGGGTTCCAGCTCAAGGGGTTGTGCCAAGATCTGACACCATTATTGAAGCTACGGGTCATTCACAAAATGGGACCTAAGATGACTGCTCTCCAAAAGACCCAACAAGCAGCTAAAAGAGTCAGAGGCATATTTGTGAACCCAACAAATGAACAGAAGCTGCTGACCCCTCTGGTTGAATTAGGGAAAAGCTGGAGGAAGCTAAGGAGGAGGGCAACCCTGTAGGAGGACCAGCAGTCTCAATTAACCTGGACCCTGAGATCTCTTAGGCACTGGATCACCAACCAGGCAGCATACACCAGCTGAGATGTGGCCTTCAACACATGTAGAGCAGAGGACTCCCGGGTCTGGTTCAGTCAGAGAAGATGCACCTAACCCTCAAGAAACTGGAGGCCCTAGGAAGTTTAGAGATCCTGGGGATTACATGGGGTGGGGACATCCTTGTGCAGACAGGGTGGTAGGAGAGTGTAGGGGGGCAAGGAGAAGGAGGTATCAGATGTGGAACCTGGGGAGGCAGTAGGAGAATAAAATCTGGAGTATAAAAATAAATAAATAAATCTGAGAAAAAAAATAAAACTAAAAATAGAAGGACTGATCCTGCATCAACTGCTTTTAGGTACATGCAAATCAAAGCAAACTATTTTTCAAGTAAACTTTTAGGGAGAAAAAAACCCAAAATTATAGGTATAGAAAAAGGAGAAAAATTACCAGAAATTAGGAAAATGGGAGAGAACATAGAGATGGAGTGCATGCTGAAAACATATTATCTGTATGAATGAAAATCAACACTACAATAATGAGTCTGTTATAAAGGAAAATTGGCACTCATCTATAACGTAACATTTGCACACATTCTTTATTTAAGCAGTGCCTCTTTCACCATCAAGTGAATTCCAATTCAATTAGTAGCTGTGTTGATAGTTTTTAAACCAAGAGTATAGTATTTAAATAAAGCACCAATAATGTGCTTTACTTAAAGCTCTGTATTTACTCTAGATACTTTTTCAGATAATCCTTTGTTTTTACTTCTCCTTGCTGCCATACCATTCTCTTCTCATTTGGCCAGTTTCTTTCTTAAAACAATTGACAAAGCTCTCTCTCTCTCTCTCTCTCTCTCTCTGTTTGACCAAAATAAATTTCGTCATTCTAACCTCCCCATTCCCCAACCTCCCCATTACCCTCTCTCATCACTTGCCCTCTCTAGCTGAAGCCTTTCTTTCTTTTTTTCTTCTTTTTCTTGCATATGTTTTATTTACATTTCAAATGTTATCCCCTTTCCTGGTTTCCTATCCATAAATTCCCATCCCATGCCCCATTCTCCTTCTTCTATGAGGGTGTTCCCCTGCAGTCCACCCACCCCTTCCCACCTCCCCGCCCTGACATTCCCTTACACTGGGGGTTGGGAAGGCATGTTGAGCCTTGACAGGACTCCTCCTCCCTCTGGTGTGCAACAAGGCCATTCATTCTCTGCTACATATGCAGCTGGAGCCATGGGTCTGTTCATGTATACTCTTTGGATGGTTGTTTAGTCCCTGGGAGCTCTGGTTGGTTGGTATTGTTGTTCTTATGGGGTTTCACACCCCTTCAGCTCCTTCAATCCTTTCTCTAACTCCCCCAATGGTAACCCTGTTCTCAATTCAATGGTTGGCTGTGAGCATCCGCCTCTGTATTTGTCATGCTCTGGCAGAGCCTCTCAGGAGACAGCTATATCAGGCTCCTGTCAGAAAGTATTTCTTGGCATCAGCAATATTGTCTGGGTTTTGTAGCTTTATGTATATGAGCTGGATCTTCCAGTGAGGCATCTCTGAATGGCCATTACTTCAGTCTCTGCTCCAAACTTTGTTTCCATATTTCTTCCTATGAATATTTTTGTTTCCCCTTCTAAGAAAGCCTGAAGCAACATTGTTTGTCCTTCTTGAGCTTCATGTGGTCTGTAGATTGTATCTTGATTAATCACAGATTTTGGGTTAATATCCACTTGTCAGTGAATGAATACTATGTGTGATTTTTGATTAGGTTACTTCAGTCAGGATGATATTTTCTAGTTCCATCCATTTGCCTATGAATTTCATGAAGTCGCTGTTTTTAATAGCTGAGTAGTATTGAAGCAGTAGCTGAAGCCTTTCTTTCTAACAAATATACCTCCTACTTTGATGTCATTTATTGTGGCCACTGTGTTCAAATAAGGTGCTTTCAAGAGTCTGGTTATATACAGATATAGGTATATAGGGAGGGATTATATACCAAAAATCAAACAGCATTTTAGTGGCTACACAACTAAATGATAGCCACCTCCCCAGCAACCATTAATTGCCCATGGTCCACAGTGGTGAGTGGGGTCTTATGAGCTCCTTCTCCATGCATATTGCAGTGTTGATGGGCCCAGTTTTGTGCAGGTCGTATTTAGGTAACTACAGTCAAGTAAGCTCATGAGTGTAACAGCCTTTTCATGTCCTGAAGGCACTGTCTCCCATCACTGCTCCCTGTCCTTTGGCTAAATTTTTTACACCCACTGCAATATTTCCTGAGTCTTTGATGGGGTTGGCATAGATAATTTATTTAGGGCTGAGCACTCTATACTCTCTTATTCACAGCACTTTGACTAGCTATGTCTCTTTGCTTTAACCACAATCCATCAAATAAGGCATTTCATCTGAGCCATGTAAATGGCAGTACTGATCTATGGATTCGAACACCAGTATTTAGAAGATATTTTGACATGTTCATTTAACAAAGCAGTAATAGTTGGTTCCCTCCTAAGGGCTATGATCTTCCTGATATGGGTTCTCAACTAGATTTTGAGTTTTAGGCGTGAGTTTCCTCATGTGGAGCTGGCCATGAACTTAACCTGAAAGCATCTGGTTACCTATGCAATAGTCTTACTATCATTACAAAGTGAGCATATCTTCCCTGGCAGGTCTTATTAGCTCATGCGATCACATTTGGGTAAGATGATTCATCTCTTCCAGCAGTCTCCCAGCACTGTGAAAGCTAGCCACTGAGGGGGGAGATTTCTAGTTCAGTTCTAGCTAGATCTCTATATAGCATGCAACCAAAGTGTGGGATGTGTTCAGCAATGGGTCTTTCATAGCTGGTTTTGATTAACAATGAACAGCAATGAGGATAGCCTGCACTGTTCTGGGAGTCTCTGGAGCCTTCCTTGCCAATGGTGTATTAGAAAGTATCTCACATCAGAGAGTAGTATTTTTATTTAATACTGACTACTTCCTTATAACTCTTGATTACTATCATAAAACAAGGTCTCAGGCTCTTCTTTTTTCTTGTCACTTATGCGTGTGTGTGTGTGTGTGTGTGTGTGTGTGTGTGTGTGTGTGCACGAGAGGGGGGTTATTAGAGTATCACTGATAAAGCGATAAGTATAAAACCAGAAAACAATTACCCAAATACTTTGGAGAATCCCACTTATACTCAGAATCTCAAAGATTTTTTCATTTTTTATTTTTGCTTTGCAACTCATATTTTATTTTTCTAACATTCAGATGCAGCACCTATTTCTCTAACAATAACATTGTGTTCCAGATGTTGTGATTCTGAGAAACTCCCATCCATTTGCTAATTCATTTGGTTTGATGAATTATCAGAAAAGTATTCTACTCATTGATATATTGCAGATGAACATACAGCTGAGATACAGAGTTTGATTAATTTTGCCAGGGTCATGTACTTTAGCACAAGCAGTGTGACAGTGAACCTCACATTTTTAATCTCTCCATTGTATGAGTTAGTAGTTGCTAAGTATTTTCATACTTTCATTTAATTTCCATCACTGGACACATATTCTTACATTTCAGAGGAAATAAATATGCATAACAGACCTCTGGATTAATGAAGTATAAGCTGTAAATAAGTGATTAAACTCTGGAAACCTCAATCTCAATTCAGAGCATCTTTTGTCGCTGAAATAAGAAGTCATCTACATTGAGTCAAAAGACAGTCCAGTAATGTTGAATCCCTGTCATTTTCTAGGCACTCTGCTTATTTTTCTTACTTTCAGTTTAAAATAATTTTTATGTCTTTATTAACTTGAGTATTTCTTATTTACATTTCGATTGTTATTCCCTTTCCTGGTTTCCGGGCCAACATTCCCCTAACTCTTACCCCTCCCCTTCTATATAGGTGTTCCCCTCCCCTTCTATATGGGTGTTCCCCTCCCCACATTACCACCCTCCCACCAACAATCACATTCACTGGGGATTCAGTCTTGGCAGGACCAAGGGCTTCCCCTTCCACTGGTGCTCTTACTAGGTTATTCATTGCTACCTCTGAGGTTGGAGCCTAGGGTCAGTCCATGTATAGTATTTGGATAGTGGCTTAGTCCCTAGAAGCTCTGGTTGCTTGGCATTGTTCATATGGGGTCTCCAGCCCCTTCAAGCTCTTCCAGTCCTTTCTCTGATTCCTTCAACGGGGGTCCAATTCTCAGTTCAGTGGTTTGCTGCTGGAATTTGCCTATGTATTTGCTGTATTCTGGCTGTGTCTCTCAGGAGAGATCTACATCTGGCTCCTGTCGGCCTGCACTTCTTTGCTTCATCCATCTTATCTAATTGGGTGGCTGTATATGTATGGGCCACATGTGGGGCAGGCTCTGAATGGGTATTCCTTCTGCCTCTGTTTTAAACTTTGCCTTCCTATTCCCTGCCAAGGGTATTCATGTTCCCCTTTTAAAGAAGGAGAAAAGCATCAGCATTTTAGTCATCCCTCTTGAGTTTCAACTGTTCTGTGCATATAGGGCAATTCAAGCTTTTGGGCTAATAGCCACTTATCAATGAGTGCATACCATGTGTGTTTTTCTGTGATTGGGTTACCTCACTCAGGATGATATTTTCCAGTTCCATCCATTTGCCTATGAATTTCATAAAGTCATTGTTTTTGTTAGCTGAGTAATAGTCCATTGTGTAGATGTACCAGACTGATTTCCAGAGTGGTTGTACCAGTCTGCAATCCCACCAACAATGGAGGAGTGTTCCTCTTTCTCCACACCCTCGCCAGCATCTGCTGTCAACTGAGTCTTTGATTTTAGCCATTCTTGCTGGTGTGAGGTGAAATCTCAGGGTTGTTTTGATTTGCATTTCCCTTATGACTAAAGATGTTGACATTTCCTTAGGTCAGCACTTAGAAGAATGCACATCGATCCATGCTTATCACCCTGTACAAAGCTTAAGTCCAAGTGGATCAAGGACCTCCACATCAAACCAGATACACTCAGACTAATAGAAGAAAAAGTGGGGAAGCATCTCGAACACATGGGCACTGGAGAAAATTTCCTGAACAAAACACCAATGGCTTATCCTCTAAGAACAAGAATCAACAAATGGGATCTCATAAAACTGCAAAGCTTCTGTAAGGCAAAGGACACTGATGTTAGGACAAAATGGCAACCAACTGATTGGGAAAAGATCTTTTCCAATCCTACAACTGATACAGGGCTCATAGTCAAAAAATACAAAGAACTCAAGAAGTTAGACCACAGGGAGACAAATAGCCCTATTAAAAAATGGGGTTCAGAGCTAAACAAAGAATTCACAGCTGAGGAATGCCAAATGGCTGAAAAACACCTAAAGAAATGTTCAACATCTTTAGTCATAAGGGAAATGCAAATCAAAACAACCCTGAGATTTCACCTCACACCAGTGAGAATGACTAAGATCAAAACTCAGGTGAAAGCAAATGCTGGCAAGGATGTGGAGAAAGCAGAACACCCTCCATTGCTGATGGGATTGCAGACTGGTACAACCATTCTGGAAATCAGTCTGGGGGTTCCTCAGAAAATTGGACATTGAACTACCTGAAGACCCAGCTATACCTCTCTTGGGCATATACCCAAAAGATGCCCCAACATATAACAAAGACACATAGTCCACTATGTTCATAGCAGCCTTATTTATAATAGCCAGAAGCTGGAAAGAACCCAGATGCCCTTCAACACAGGAATGGATACAGAAAGTGTGGTATATCTAAACAATGGAATATTGCTCAGCTATCAAAAACAATGACTTTATGAAATTCATAGGCAAATGGATGGAACTGGAAAATATCATCCTGAGTGAGGTAACCCAATCACAGAAAAACACACATGGTATGCACTCAGTGATAAGTGGATTATAGCCCAAAAGCTTGAATTACCCTAGATGAACAGAACACATAAAACTCAAAAAGGATGACCAAAATGTGAATGCTTCACTCCTTCTTTAAAAGGGGAACAAGAATACCCTTGGCAGGGAATAGAGAGGCAAAGTTTAGAACAGAGGCAGAAGGAACACCCATTCAGAGCCTGCCCCACATGTGGCCCATACATATACAGCCACCAAACTAGATAAGATGGATGAAGCAAAGAAGTCCAGGCCGACAGGAACTGGATGTAGATCTTTCCTGAGAGACACAGCCAGAATACAGCAAATACATAGACAAATGCCAGCAGCAATCCACTGAACTGAGAATTGGACCCCCGTTGAAGGAATCAGAGAAAGGACTGGAAGAACTTGAAGGGTCTGGAGACCCCATATGAACAACAATGACAAGCAACCAGAGCTTCCAGGGACTAAGCCACTACCCAAAGACTATACATGGACTGACCCTGGGCCCCAACCTCATGGGTAGCAATAAATAGCCTAGTAAGAGCACCAGTGGAAGGGGAAGCCCTTGTTCCTGCCAAAACTGAATCCCCAATGAATGTGATTGTTCGGGGAAGGGTGGTAATGGGGGGAGGATGGGGAGGGGAAGCCCATATAGAAGGGGAAGGGGAGGGGCTAGGGGGATGTTGGCCCTGAAACCAATCCGGGAAGGGGAATAACAACCGAAATGTAAATAAGAAATACTCAAGTTAAAAAAGATAAAAAAAAAAAAGAACTTCAAGCCTCTGAAGAAATTGAAGAAAATCTCAGAAGATGCAAAGATCTCCCATGCTCATGGATTGGCAGGATTAATATAGCAAAAATGGCCATTTTACCAAAAGCAATCTACAGATTCAATGCATTCCCCATCAAAATTCCAATCTATTCTTCACAGAGTTAGACAGAACAATTTGCAAATACATCTGGAATAACAAAAACCCAGGATGGCTAAAACTATCATAAACAATAAAATGACTTCCCAGGGAATCACTATCCCTGAACTCAAACAGTATTATAGAGCAAAAACTGTATGGTATTGGTACAAAGACAGGCAGATAGATCAGTGGAATAGAATTGAAGACCCAGAAATGAACCCACCCACCTGTGGTCACTTGATTTTTGACAAAGAAGCCAAAATCATCAAATGGAAAAAAGATAGCATTTTCAACAATGGTTTCAACTGAAGGTCAGCATGTAGAAGAATGCAGATTGATCCATTCTTATCACCTTGTACAAAGCTTAAGTCCAAGTGGATCAAGGACCTCCACATCAAACCAGATACACTCAGACTAATAGAAGCAAAAGTGGGGAAGAATCTTGAACACATGGGCACTGGAGAAAATTTCCTGAACAAAACACCAATGGCTTATGCTGTAAGACCAAGAATTGACAAATGGAATCTCATAAAACTGCAAAGCTTCTGTAAGTTAAAGGACACTGTTGCCACGCCAAAATGGCAACCCACAGATTGGGAATAGGTCTTTACCAATCCTACAACAGATAGAGGGCTCATATCCAAAATATACAAAGAAGTCATGAAGTTAGATTGCAGGGAGACAAATAACCCTATTAAAAATGGGGTTCAGTGCTAAACGAATAATTCACAGCTGAGGAATGCCAAATCGCAGAGAAGCACCTAAAAAAATGTTCAAAATCTTTAGTCATCAGGAAAATGCAAATCAAAACAACCCTGAGATTCCACCTCACACCAGTCAGAATGGCTAAGATCAAAAACTCCGGTGACAGCAGATGCTGGCAAGGATGTGGAGAAAGAAAAACACTCCTCTATTTTTGGTGGGATTGCAGACTGGTACAACCATTCTGGAAGTCAGTCTGGAGGTTCCTCAGAAAATTGGACATTGAACTACCTGAGGACCCAGCTATACCTGCAGTTCTTTCATACAGAAACAATTATGGTCAGAGTTTTTGACTGTGGAATGGCAACCACATCTCTCACTTGATGCCCCATCTTTCTGCTGGAGATGGGCTCTACAAGTTCTCCCTCCCCACTGTAGGGAGGTCTCTGGGACATTCTGAAGGGTCTCTTCACCTCCTACCTCCCAAAGTTGCCTGTTTCCATTCTTTCTGCTGGCCCTCAGGGCTTCAGTCCTTTACCCCTCCCAATACGAAATCATGTCTCCCGCTTTCCCCTCCGTATCCCCTTTACTACCCAGCCAGGTCCCTTCCTCCCCTCTTCATGATTGCTTTATTCTCCCTCCCAAGTGGTATTGTTGTGGGACATCTGGGTTGTTTCCAACTTCTGGCTTTCATAAATAAGACTGCTATGAACATAGTGAGACAAATGCCCCTGTGGCATGGTGGGCATCTTTGGGGAATATTCCCAAGAGTGGTATTTCTGAATCTTTAGTTGGGTCTATATCCAATTTTCTGATGAACCTGCCAATTGATTTCCAGAGTGGTTGTACTAGTTTGCAATCCCACCAGCAATGTAGGAATGTTCTTCTTTCACCACATCCTTACCAACATATGTTGTCATCTGAGGCTTTGATCTTAGCCATTCTGGCTGGTGTAAGGTGGAATCTCAGGGTCGTTTTGATTTATATTTCTCTGATCATTAAGTACTTTGAATATTTCTTTAAGTGCATATCAGCCATTAAAGATTCCTCTATTGTGAATTCTCAATTTGGTTCTATACCCCATTTTTTGATTTGATACCAATATTCCTCAAACTATTCTATAAAATAGAAACAGAAGGAACACTACTTAATTCATTCTATGTAGCTACAAGGATCCTACAATAAAAGAGAACTTCAGACCAATCTCACTTAAGAATATTGATGCAAAAATACTCAATAAAATTCTCTCAAACCAAATCCAAGAACACATCAAAGCCACCATTCACCACTCACAAGTAGGCTTCATCCCAGGTTTCAAGCTTGGTTCAATATATGAAAATCCATTAATGTAATCCACCATATAAACAAACTCAAAGAAAAAAATCACAGGATAATTTCCTCAGATGCAGAAAAAGCATTTGACAAAATACAACACCTCTTCATGTTAAAAGTATTAGAGAGATAAAAATTCAAGACCCATACCTAAACATAATAACAGTAATTTACTGTAAACCAACAGCTAATATCAAATTAAATGGAGAGATACTTGAAGCTATCCCACGAAAATCTGGGACAAGACAAGGATGCCCACTCTCCCCATATCTATTCAATATAGCACTAGATGTGCTAGCTAGAACAGTAAGACAACAAAGAGATAAGGGAATACATAGTGGCAGAGAAGAATTAAAGGCGTCACTATTTGCAGGTGGTATGATAGTATACAGAAGTAAAGTCAAAAAACCTGCCAGAGAACTTCTCCAGCTGATAAACAACTTAAGCAAACTGGCCATATAAAAATTAAATCAAATAAATCAGTACCTTTCTTTTATACAAATGATAAACTTTCTGAGAAAGATATTATGGAAACAATTCCATTTATAATAGCCACAGATAATATAAAATATCTTGAGGTAACTCAAACCCAACAAGTGGAAGATCTTTACAATAAAAACTTCACATCTCTCAAGAAAAAAATTGAAGATCTCAGAAAATTAATAGATCTCAATAATTATGGATTGGCAGATTTAACACAGTAAAAATGGCCATCTTATCAATGGCACTCTACATATTCAATGCAATCCCAAAAAAAATCTCAATACAATTCTTATATTTTTGGTTGTGAGCCTAGCCTTTAACGGCTGAGCCATCTCTCCAGCCCAACAATTCTTAAAGACAAAAAAAGAGCAATTCTCTAATTCATCAGGAAAGGCCAAAAAACCCAGAATAGTTAAAAGAATTCTTTTTTTTCTTTTTTTCGGAACTGGGGACCGAACCCAGAGCCTTGAGCTTGCTAGGCAAGCGCTCTACCGCTGAGCTAAATCCCTAACCAAAAGAATTCTTTTTTAAAAATTTTTATTGGATTTTTTTAGATACATTTCAAATGTTATACCTTTTCCCAGTTTCTGTCCATAAACCCCCATCCCATCCCCCCACTCAACAACCCCTTCCTAACTACCAGCCCTAACATTCCCCTATAGTGAGGCATCAAGCCTTGGCCAGACCAAGAACTTCTCATCCCTCTGGTGCCCAACAAGGCCATCCTTTGCTACATATGAAGCTGGAGCCATGGGTCTGTCCATGTGTACTCTTTGGATGGTGGTTCAGTCACTGGGAGCTCTGGTTGGTTGGTTTTGTTGTTCTTATGGAGTTGCAAACCCATTCAGCTCCTTCCATTCTTTCTCTAACTCCTCAATTGGGGACCCTGTTCTCAGGTCAGTAATTGTCTGGACGTATCCACCTCTATATTTGTCAGGCTCTTGAAGAGCCTTTCAGGAGACAGCTATATCAGGCCCCTGTCAACAGGCACTTCTTGGCATCAGCAATATTGTCTGGGTTTGGTGGCTTTGGTATATGGACTGGATTCCCAGGTGGGGTAGGCTCTGTATGGCCAGTCCTTCAGTTTCTGCTCCAAACTTTGTCTCTATATCTCCTCTTATGAATATTTTTGTTAACCCTTCTAAGAAGGACTGAAGCATCTGCACTTTGATCATCCTTCTTCTTGAGCTTCATATGGTTTATGGACTGTATCTTGGGTAATACGAGCTTTTGGGCTAATATCCACTTATCAATGAGTGCATACTATGTGTGATTTTTGGATTGGGTTACCTCACTCAGGATATTTTTTAGTTCCTTCCATTTTCCTATGAATTTCATGAAGTCATTGCTATTGATAGCTGAGTAGTGGTCCATTGTGTAAATGTATCACATTTTATTTATCTATTCCTCTTTTGAAGGACATCTGGGTTCAATAGCATTTGGCTATTATCAATAAGGCTGCTATGAATATAGTGGAGCATGTGTCTTTGTTATATGTTGGAGCATCTTTTGGGTATATGCCCAGGAGAGGAATAGCTGGGTCCTCAGGTAGTACAATGTCCAACTTTCTGAGGAACCTCCAGACTGATTTCAAGAGTGTTTGTACAGTTTGCAATCCCACCAAATATGAAACAGTGTTCTTCTTTATTCACATCCTCCCCAACATCTTTTGTCACCTGAGTGTTTAATCTTAACCATTCTGACTGGTGTGAGGTGAAATCTCAGGGTTGTTTTGATTTGCATTTCCCTGATGACTAAGGATGTTGAACAGTTCTTTAGGTGCTTCTCAGCCATTCGATATTTCTCAGTTTAGAATTCTTTGTTTAGCCCTGCACTCCATTTGTAATAGGATTATTTGACTCTCTGGAGTCTAACTTCGTGAGTT
This sequence comes from Rattus rattus, assembly GCF_011064425.1. NCBI lineage: Eukaryota > Metazoa > Chordata > Mammalia > Rodentia > Muridae > Rattus > Rattus rattus. The sequence goes on from NC_046155.1 coordinate 105,134,165, forward strand.
CTTTGTATATATTGGATATTAGCCATCTACTGGATGTAGGACTGATAAAGATCTTTTCCCAATCTGTTGGTTGCCATTTTATCTAATATGACAGTGTCCTTTGCCTTACAGAAGCTTTGCAACTTTATGTGGTCCCATTTGTTGATTCTTGATCTTAAGAGCACAAGCCATTGGTGTTCTGTTCAGGAAATTTCCCCATTGCCCACGTGTTTGAGACTCTTCCCCATTTTTCTTCTATTGCATTGAGTGTATATGGTTTTATGTGGCGGTCCTTGATCCATTTGGACTTCACCTCCATACAGGAAAATAAGAATTAATCCATTTGCATTTTTCTACATGCTGACCTCCAGTTGAATCAGCACCATTTGTTGAAAATGCTATCTTTTTCCATTCGATGTTTTGGCTTCTTTCTCAAAGATCAAGTGACCATAGGTGTGTGGGTTCATTTCTGGGTCTTCAATACTATTCCACTGATCTACCTGTCTGTCTCTGTGCCAATACCATACAGTTTTTATCACTATTGTTTTGTAATACAGCCTCAGGTCAGCGACAGTGATTCCCCCAGAAGTTCTATTTAGTTTAATGTTGGCTACTGGTTTGCTGTATATTCCTTTTCCTATGTTTAGATATGGGCATTGAAATCTTGTTCATTCCAAATCTTTTATCATGAAGGGGCGATGAATTTTGTCAAATGCTTTCTCAGCACCTAATGAGATGAACAAATGGTTTTTTCTCTTTGAGTTTGTTTTCATAGTGGATTACATTGGTGGATTTCCATATATTGAACCATCCCTGCGTCCCTGGGATGAAGCCTACTTGTTCATCATGGATGATTGTATTGATGTGTTCTTGGATTCAGTTTTCGATAATTTTATAGAGTATTTTTATGTTGATATTCATGAGGGAAATTGTTCTAAAGTTCTCTTTCTTTATTGGGTATTTCTGTGGCTTAGGTATAAGCATAATTGTGGCTCCATGGAAGGAATTCAGTAGTGTTCCTTCTTTTTCAAATTGTGTGAAATAGTTTAGACAGTATTAGTATAAGGTCTCCTGTGAAATTCTAAATGAGTTCTCCACTAAACCCATTCAGTCCTGGGCTTTTTTTTTTGGTTGGGATACTTTTAATAACTGAATTTATTTCTTTCTTTAGGAGTTATGGGACTGTTAAGATGGTTTCTCTGATCCTGATTTAACTTTTGCACCTGGTATTTGTCTAGAAAATTGTCCATTTCCTCCAGATTTCCCAGATTTGTTGAATATAGACATTTGGAGTCAGGACTGATCAATTTTTTTAATTTCCTCAGAATTTGCTATTATGTCTCTCTTTTCTTTTCTGATTTTAATTTGGATACTCTCTGTCTGTGCCCTCTGGTTAGTCTGGCTAGGGGTTCGTCTATCTTGTTGATTTTCTCAAAGAACCAGCTCCTGGTTTTTTATTCTTTTTATAGATCTTTTTGTTTCTACTTCATTGATTTCAGCCCTGAGTTTGATTATTTCCTGCTGTCTACTCCTCTTGGGTATAATTTGCTTGTTTTTGTTCTAGAGATTGTATGAGTGTTGTCAAGGTGCTAGTGTATACTAGTTTCTTTTTGGAGGCTCTCAGATCTATGATTTTTTTTCCTAGCACTGCTCTCATTGTGTCCCATAAATTTGTGTATGTTGTGCTTTCATTTTCATTAAATTATAAGAAGTCTTTAATTTCTTCCTTTATTTCTTCCTTGATCAAAGTATCAGTGTTGCTCACCTTTTATGTGTATGTGAATTTTTTGGCATTTTTGTTGAAAGTGAAGACCAACCTTATTCTGTAGTGATCTGATAGGATGTATGGTATTGTTTCAATTTTCTTTTACCTGTTGGGGCCTGCTTTTTGATTGATTATACTGTCAAATTTGGAGAAGGTACTATGAGGTGCTGAGAAGAAGGTATATTCTTTTGTTTTAGGATGAAATGTTCTATAAATATCTGTTAAATTCATTTGGTTCATAACTTCTGTTAGTTTCTCTGTGTGCCCGTTTCCATGATCTCTCCATTGATTGGAGTGGGGTATTTAAGTCTTCCACGATTATTTTGTGAGGTGCAATGTGTGATTTGAGATTTAGGAAGGTTTCTTTTATGAATGTAGGTGCCCTTGCATTTGGAGCATAGATATTCAGGATTGAGAGTTCATCTTGGTGGATTTTTCCTTTGATGAATATGAAGTGTCCTTCCTTATCTTTTTTGATAACTTTCCATTAAAAGTTGATTTTATTCTATATTAGAATGGCTAGTCCAGCTTCTTTTCTTGGGAACATTTGTTTGGAAAATTGTTTTCCTGCCTTTGACTCTGAGGTAGTGACTGTCCTTGTCTCTGAGATGTGTCTCCTGTATGCAGCAATATGCTGGGTCCTCTTTACATATCTAGTTTGTTAGTCTATGTCATTTTACTGGGGAATTGAGTCCATTGATGTTGAGATATTAAGGAATAGTGATTATTGTTTCCTGTTACTTTTGTAGTTAGAGGTGGAATTATAATTGTGTGGCTTTTGGGGTTCTTGCAAGATTACTTTCTTGCTTTTTCAAAGGTGTAGTTTCCCTTCTTTTGTTGGAGTTTTCCATCTATTATCCTTTATAGGGATGGATTTGTGGAAAGATATTATGTAAATTTGGTTTTGTCATGGAATACCTTGGTTTCTCCATCTATGTTAGTTGAGAGTTTTACTGCATATAGTATCCTGGACTGGCATTTGTGCTCACTTAGGGTCTGTATGACATCTGCCCAATATCTTCTGGCTTTCATAGTCTCTGGTGAGAAGTCTGGTGTAATTCTGATAGGTCTGCCTTTATATGTTACTTGACCTTTTTCTCTTACTGCTTTTAATATTCTTTCTTCATTTTATGCATTTTGTGTTTTGACTATTATGTAATGGGAGGAATTTCTTTTCTGGTCCAATCTATTTGGAGCTCTGTAGGCTTCTTGTATGTTTATGGGCATCTCTTTCTTCAGGTTAGGGAAGTTTTCCTCTATCATTTTGTGTAGATATTTACTGACCCTTTAAGTTGGGAATCTTTGCTCTCCTCTATACATATTATCCTTAGGTTTGATCTTCTCATTGTGGCCTGGCTTTCCTGGATGTTTCGTATTAGGAGATTTTTGTGTTTCACATTTTATTTTACTGTTTTGTCAATGTCTTCTATGGTATCTTCTGCCCCTGAAAGTCTCATTTCTATATTTTGTATTCTTTTGGTGATGCTTGCATCTATGACTACCTGATCTCTTTTCTAGTTTTTCTATCTCCAGGCTTGTCCCCCTTTGTGATTTCTCTATTTCTATTTCCATTTTTAGATCATGGATGGGTTTTGTTCAATTCCTTTACCTGTTTGGTTGTGTTTTCCTGTAATTCTTTAAGGGACTTTTGTGTTTCATCTTTAATGGCTTCTACTGGTTTACCTGTGTTGTCCTGTATGTCTTTAAAGGAATTATTTTTGTACTGGTTGAAGTCCTCTATCATCATCATGAGATGTGATTTTAAATCCAAATCTTGCTTTTCCAGTGTGTTTAAATATCCAGTCTTTGCTTTGGTGGGAGGTCTGGGCTCTGAAGATGCCTAGCATTGTTAGTTTTTGTTGCTTAGGTGTATTACCCATTTTTCCCCAGCATATTCCTGATTTTCCTCTATGTTTTTAATAGTTTCAAAGCTCTTTCTCTGTAGCTATTTGGAGTAGAATCTCTTTTTTTTTTGGAGTAGAATCTCTTAATGATTCTTCTTACGTTGGTGACAGAGGCTGCCTGTTGTCTTAATCCAGAAATAACTCAATGTATCCTTAATCTTGTTTGAGACTACTTGATCAGTTGATCACTTAAAAGATTTGTTTTGGCTCCAAAGTTTAGATATTTTTCTGATATCTTTCTGTTACTCATGCCAAGTTTTATTCCATTGTGTTTAGAATGTGTTATTTAAAACACATTCTACGTCTTTTGTGTTGACACTTATCTTTGGGACAAGTATGGAGTCTATTTTGTTATATTTTTCAATATTTTATTTATATTCCAAATGTCTTATATCCTTATCCCTCCTCCCAGAGTTCTTCATTCCATTGCCCCTCTGCTCTGCATCTTAAAGGGTGTGCTGCCACCAAACCCCACCCCACACCCTGGGCATTCCCCTTCCCTGGGGCAGCAAGTCTGTACAGAATTATGTGAATCCTCTTCCACTAAGGCCAGACAAGGCAATCCTCTGCTACATGTGTGCTAGGGTTCACAGACAAGCCCAGGCCTGCACTTTGATTGGTCACCTAGTCCCTAGGACCTTCCAGATATCTGGGTTAGTTAACACTTTTGGTCTTCCAAAAGAGTTGCCATCCCTTCAACTCCATTAATCACTCCCCTAACTCTTCCATATGACCTCAGTCAAATGGTTGGCTGTGAGTCTCTTGTCTCAGCATCTTGTCTCAGTCAGCTGCTGGTAGAGACTCTCAGAGGACAGAAATGATAGGCTCCTCTTTATAAGCACAACATGGCATCAATAATAGTGTTAGTGTTTGGTGCCTGCCCATGGGATAGTCAAGTTGGGTTGCTCACTGGATGGCCTTTCCTTTATTCTCTGGTCTATTTTTGTCTCTGCATTTCTTTTAGATAGGAACAATTCAGGGTCAAAATTTTTGAAGGATGATTGGTGACTCCATCCCTCTGCTGGGGGCTCTGTCTACCTACTGGAAGTGGTTTCTTCAGGTTCCAACTCCCCACTGTTGGGCATTTCGGTTAAGGTCATCACCATTGAGACCTGAGATCAGTAAGTTGCCCCTTACTTCAACTGGGGGCCATGCCTATCTACTAGAGGTGTTCTCTTCAGGTTCTAACTCCTCTGCTGGGACTTTTTTCTAATGTCATCCCCACTGGGTCCCAGGAGCTTCATGCATCCCTGGAATCTGAGACTTTCTAGTGGTTCCCCATGTTGGTTCGATATTTCTGTTTATTCTTCTGGCCTCTGAATGTCTTTGTCTCTTCCCATACATGAACCTGACTCCATTTTTCCCTCCCCTCCCCCTATCCCACCCAGGACCCTTCCTCCTTCTACCTCCTATGATTATTTTGTTCTCCTTTCTAAGTGGAATTTAAGCATCCACACTTTGGCCTTCTTGTTAAGCTTCATATGGTCTGAGAGTTGTACCATGAGTATTCTGAGCTTTTGGATTATTATATACTTAGTGAGTACATACCATATGTGTCCTTTGGGGTCTGAGTTATTCATCAGGATGATATTATGTAATTCCATCCATTTGCCTGCAAAATTTGTGAAGTTGTTATTTTTAACAGCTGAGTAGTGCCCCAACCTGCAGGGCAGTCAGCAGAGGTTGTGGACCACCTAGAAGAGAATGGAGGACAAGAGATTCAAAGAAGGATGTCAAGACAGGAGTCTGATCAAGGTGACAAATTTTATTATTCCCCAAGGCTGAATTTATACCATAGCAGGGGTAACAGAGAGATGGTGAAGCAGGAAATATTTATGAGGACACCGTGCTTTTGCGACTGGCATCAACAGGATGTTGGTTTCTCAGGATGGTCACAAGTTTTTCATATCATTTGGCAACCTGACCAGCAGATTTGTATTAGCCTTCTGTAGCTGGCTGTAGATTTTCCATCGCCCTGACCTCTTAATGAACCCAGTTATCATATTTTCATTTTAGCATTTTCCATTTCATCTTACTTAACTCTGATATAATATTAACATCAATAATGGAGGGTTTTAAGGGCATAGCTCCCAACAGAGTAGTATTCCATTGTGTAAATGAACCACATTTTCTGTGTCCATTCTTCTGTTAAGGGACATCTGAGTTGTTTCCAGCTTCTGAAAATTATATATATGGCTGCTATGAATATTGTAGAGCATGTGTCCTTGTTATATGTTGAAGCATTTTTTGGGTATATGCCCAGAAGTGGGATAGCTAGGTCTTCAGGTAGCACTATTTCCAATTTTCGGGGGGAAGAACCACCAGATTGATTTCCAAAGTGAATTTACCAGCTTGCAATCCCACAAGTAATGGAGGAGTGTCACATCCTCACCAGCATCTGTTGCCACCTGAGTTTTCTATTTTAGCCATTCTGATTGGGGTAAAGTAGAATCTCAGTATCACTTTGATTTATTTTACTGATTATGAAGAAATCTTCATGTTGAAGATTTCTTTAGGTACTTCTCAGCCATTCAAGATTCCTCAGTTGTGAATTCTCTGTTTAGATCTGTATCCCAATTTTTAATTGGGTTATTTAGTTTTTTTTGGAGGTTAGATTCTTGAGTTCTTTATATATTTTGGATATTAGTCCTCTATTGGATGTGGGGTTGGTGAAGGATTTTTTCCTTATCTGAGGGTTGCTGATTTGTCCTATTGACTGTGTCTTTTACCTTACAGAAGCTTTTCAGTTTTATGAGGTCCCATTATCAATTGCTGATCTCAGAGTCTGAGCCATTGGAGTTTTGTTTAGGAAAGTCCCCCTGTTCCAATGAGTTCAGGCTCTTTCCCACTTTCTCTTCTATGAGATTCATTGTATCTAATTTTATGTTGAGGTCCTTGATCCACTTGAACTTGAGCTTTGTGGTGGCTCAAACCAATCAGTAGCCTTCCTTTATACAAATAATAAACAGGGTGAGAAAGAAATTAGGGAAACAACACCATTCACAAACACGTATCAAACAAGGGAAAGATCTGTATGATAAAAACTTCAAATCCCTGAAAAAAATAGAAGAAGACCTCAGAAGATGGAAAGATTTACCATGCTCATGAATTAGTAGGATTAACATAGTAAAAATGTCTATCCTACCAAGAGCAATCTACAGATTCAATGCAATCCCCATCAAAGCCCCAACACAATTCTTCACAAATATATTTTGTTATATTTTTACAGAAATTTAAACTGCTTTCTGGGGCTGGGGAAATGACTCATTTAGTAAACTAGCTACTTGTGACACAAGCAGAGTGACCTGAGTTTTATGACCTGAATGGTTATAAAATAAACCAGGCCTAAAGGTATACACTAGTAATCCCTGTCCCTGGGAGGCAGAAACAGAGGCATGCTGGTTGCCAACCTAGTAAATAAATTTTCTGATATTATTGTGACAATTGCTGTGGATTGTATATATCCTGCTAGAACCATAGATTCTTTGCTTCTTTTCAGCTCTAATAACCTGAACACTGAGACTTTTTCAGCAGGCCCACTATTCTCAATGTCTGTTTACTAATTTTTAGACTACTTTCCCTCTATACTAGTTGTACTGCTTTTGTTATTCTGTTTCTAACTACCCTGACACATTTCTTTATTCTCTACATTCTGCTACTGAGATCAGTTAAATAGATTATTCTATTTATTTTTGGCTCTAAAGTTACTGTTTGTAATTAGTTTGCATATTTCATTTTTATTGATGTTTTCTATATTTTCATTTTGTACAGTGTATTTATAATTTTTGAAGTGATTTTTGTGATGATCACTTTAAACTCTCTGTTAAACTGTCATTCTATAATCTCAGTGTTGCTATCTATTGACTGTCTTCTCCCATTCAGTTTAAGTTCTTCCTGATTTTTAATATGTTGAGAAATTTTATATTAAGTCAAGACATACTGAATGTTCCTTTACTCACCTTGAATCTAATTTATACCTTTGAAATTGCTCTAAAATGGAAGGAAGTACACAGCTAGAAAACCAGGTTCATTGTTTTCCTTCTACTATTTTAAAATGTGGGGATTCCTAATTATATCTTGGAATGGACATGAATTTCAGACCCTTAATCATCCACTGAGAGTGTCCTAATCAGTTATGACCTCCCATGTGGTTTCCACAAGTGGATAGCCTTGTCATTACTAGAAGATATTGGAAGTTCTGAGTCTCCATAATGTCTTTTGTTATATAACTTAGAATGAAGGAGAATAGAGGGTACCTCCTTACTGCTGGATGGGAGCAGAATTCAGAGCTCTCCATGTCTCCAGAGACACCTAGTGGAATTGGTCAGAGAAACTCATTTCTTTCCAGAGATGTTGACAGTTCTAAATAAATATAGTGAAAGGAGAAGTCTGGATTCCCCACCCAGCCTTTGACGGTTAAGGGTGGGGATAAGGTTATTATCTTTCACATTGTTCTATGCTTGTGTAGAATGACTACTATCTAACTAGTGTCCTAGTAGAATGCCCCTTTGTAGGTTGTTGATTAGATAAAGTGAACTTTGTTAAGGCTTTCTGACTATGCATGTTAGCATTCCCAAATTTCTGGCTTTTCTAAACAGCAGACTTAAGATACATAAAGCCACAGCAAACTCAAGGAAAATAGAGTTTTATTCCATGGACCACAAAGTTCCTCATAAGAAAATTTCTTATTCTGTTTTTCAGAGCCCACATTTTTTTCTGCATAATACTCAAGGTTTCTAGCTATGGATGGACTTAGTAAAAGTACACAATAATTTTGAGGCAAAAATAATAATGCCAAATGAAGCTTATAGAATATCCAATAATAAATTCTTTGTATTAGCAAAAAAAATCAAAGTCTATTTTGAAGGATTATTACTTACATTTAAAATAATAATATTACCTCCAAGTTGATTGTTATATATTGAGGATGCATATTATATTCTCTAAAGCAAACATACAAATAAATAATTAAATTATTAACATGTAATTCAAAGACTATCAAATCTATCCCAACAGAAATGATATATAGAAACAAACACTGAGAGTGACAGATACAGATTAATTTCCAAGAAATAAGATATGTTACTATTTTATGACTATTATCTCCTAAGGACTCTGAGTTTTTATTGTGAATATTTTAAATTTTGTTTACCTAACTTTTTAGAATTTAGGTCAAATAATTATATATATATGTGTGTGTGTGTGTGTGTGTGTGTGTGTGTGTGTGTGTGTGTGTGTGTGTGCGCGCGCGTGTGTGTGTAGATATATATGTATATTCTATGTGTTCAAAATGAAAGTGAGGTGATATTTTCTAACTGATACTAAGTAATAATAAGCTACATTTAGAGGCCAGGCTGAATGTGCACCTACTAAAGTCTAGGCACCTATGCTAGCACAGTAATCACACTGTTGATTCTATATTTCTCCCCTAGAATATATTTAAGTTTTCAACAAGACACTGGGTCAAGGTCTTATTGATTAAAGCTTCAGATAACTTGGTATCACTAAAGTTCAGAATTATAAATATGAAAAAAATGGAAATGGAACCATAAAAGTAAAAGGAAACAGCTTTTCAAAGGGGATGGGATAATGCTGTGACCACCAGTTATTATTTTGTTCCTTATGTATTGAGAAATCTAAAAATGAGCTAGAGGTGGAAACCTACATTTAATACAGGAGGATACAGCAGGAGTCTACATGAAAAATGACAAAACCCTCATATAATGGAAAGAATGGGGAATCATGGCCATATGAGAAATACAGAGAAAATAATTAATAGGAATTAGTGGAGAGTTAAATGGAAGAGAGAGGGTGGGAAGAATGTTTATGAGAAACTTGACAAAAATAACATTGCAGTAGTTTTTACTGTCTTGACACAACCTAGAATCATCTGGAACAAAAATCTCAGTAAGAGTTTGGTGAGACCAAAGTAGCCTGTAAACATGCTTCCAGGGGATTTTTTCTTAACTGAGTTAATTGACATGGGAAGATTCAGCCCATTGGGGTAGTTCCAGAGCTTAGTCTGGGGTCCTGGATTGTATAAGAAGAAGAGATAGAAAGCCAAAACAGCTATGCATGCATTTACTTCTGATCTTGACTCTGAGTATGATGTGACTACATGCTTTAATGCCTTGACTTTTGGAAGGACTATAACTTGGACTTGTGAACTGAAATACACACTGTCTCATTTAAGTTGCTTTTGTCAATGTATTTTATCTTGGCAAATGTAATGGAAGTAGAACACTTACCAGGAAGTTTTATTCAGCCAATATAAGAATTAAAATTAATGAGTTCATCAAACAGTAGCAATATACAGAGTACATATATAAGGCAATCATGTCTTGGTTGTATTACCTAATTAAACACTCATAATAATAGCATGCAAAAACTAACATTACAGTATAGATGAAGATCTATTGCCATAATATGTAGCTTACTCAAGATCACAAAGTCAGTGGGAGAAATAAATTTTGAGCTCACATTTTCAGTCAATCAGATCTACCATACAACATTTTCACTTAATAGAGAAATCAAAGAAAATTAAATGGAAATGATTCCCACATTCTCATCTACCAAAAGTAACTTTTTTATATAGTTATATAATATCTATCTTTGGAATGTGTGTCTTAGGTACTGATCATTTGCTGTAACAAAATGGGTTCAGAAGGTTAGAGTCCATGATGGCAGAAAATGGGCATAGCAGCATGAACAGCTGAAAGTTCACATATTGATCCACAAGTAGGTGGCAGAGACACTGGGATGATGTGCTTCTTTTAAAGCCTTTTCAAAGTCTGATGACCATGACAAATTACTCCAACATGGCCACTCCTACTAATTCTTCCTGAAGAGTTCCACAGATTGGAAACTAAGTTTTCAAACATATCAACCTATGAGAGGCATTCTTATTCAAACCATCACAGTTCATAACCTTATAGTGGCTTTGCATAGAAAAGTCAATTGTGTATATGTCAGTTATTGTTTCTATAACTCCTTGGTGTTTTAAATGTTTCATTTGTGGAATTTTTCAGATTTAATAATATCTGTCAACATACAATGAGAATAACTTGGAGATGAGACCCATGTCTGAATACGAAATTCATTCATGCTTCATATAGACGTCATATACATATCTAAAGGTAACTTCATGTATTTAGTATATTTGCATTTTGATAATTACTCATCAAGTTTTGATTACTACTAATAGAATTGCTGACTAAATTTCCATGTCTTATCTCTATGCTTCCCTGGATTTTCAAATGCAATTGAATTTGTGGAGTTTGTTTCTTTCATTTTTATTACTTTTATTTTTTTACAGTCCAGACATTGCCCCGATCCTAATCTGCCCTCCCATATTTCCTCATACCATTCCTTCTCTCCCCTGTCTCCAAGAGAACATCCCCCTCAACAAGACTCCTCACTCCCTGGGGCCTCAATTCTCTCAAGGGTTTGTCATGTCTTCTCCCACTGAGGCCAGACCATGCAGTCCTCTGTTGTATATGTGTTGGGGATCTGGGACTAACTTGTGTATGCTGCCTGGTTGCTGGCTCACTGTCTGAGAGATCTCAGGAGTCTTCATTGTTTCACAAGCAGCATAAAGTTGATTTGCAGTTTTCATTTCAATAGAGGATCTTCTCTGAACACACAAGTTTACATAATTTATTTTTAGCAACATTTTACTTATTCACAGGTATATTTTTATTATCCCTACATATCTTTGGCATGTTGCCATATATTTCTCACACTTTTATTTTTTCAAAGTAATACAATATAATATTTTTGTAGTCTTTAAGTTGTTTTACTGTGATTTTGAAAAATAAATATAATGAACTTGTATGTTCAACTGGCATCATGAACTGGAAATTCTGTTTTATGGTTTAAACAAAAATAATAGGAAAAAACAATCATTGGTCCCTAATATCTCTCAACATCAATGCACTCAATTCCCCAATAAAAAGATGCAGACTAACATACTGTCCAAAGAGTACACATGGACATATCCATGTCTCCAACCACATATATAGCAGAGGATTGCCTTGTTGGGCACTAATAGGAGGAGAAGCCCTTGGTCCTGCCAAGGCTTGACCCCCCCTAATTTAGGGAAATATCAGGGTGGAGAGGAAGGAAGGGGTGGGTGGGGTATCACCCTCATAGAATCAGGGAGTGGGTATGACATAGGGGGTTTATAGATAGGAAACTAGATAGATAACATTTGAAATGTAAAAAAAATCCTACTTAAAAAAAACAACTCTGAGACTGAAAGTAAAGGATTTGATATGGTCTTTGGTGGAGTGGAAAAGGTGCTGTGAGGGAAGAAGTTAGGAAATTGGGGGAACTGCTCCCTCCTGTTTCCAGTCAGACCCTGGTATCTTACGGTGTCTCCAAGCACTAGCCCTATAGCCTGATGCCATTGCAGTTTCAAGGCCTGTTTCCAGTGACCTATGTGATTCTGTGCTTGAGATTCACATAGATGCAGGATTGAGAGCCTGGTATCCATACAACTAACTCACGATAAAGGGCAACATGGAAAAGAAGCAGGAGCCAGGACACAGCCAGGGGGCAACCTTGGCAATAACCTTTAAAAATATGATGGTGCTGATCATTGAGAGATGTGTGCCCATTAGAGCTGGGGTTGATCTAAGTGGCCCACATATACATCAATACTCTTCCACCCTTGCCTGGATGTCCAGCCTCTCCCAGTCAGAGTGCATTAGACAGACATTTACAAACCATCATACTGCTCTGTGTGGATGTGTGATGCATGGACTGTTCATTGGATTAGACAGACAGTAGGGAACCAGACCACAAGACACCAAAGAGAGTATCAAAGTTGTTCAATACAGCTCTAAGGAAGGATACACAGCTATCAGGTTCTCTCTATTCCAAGCCTTCCAACCAGTATGAGAAGTAGGTGGCACTGACTACCCCTACTTTACATGGAAGAAGACCAAGTTCCAGCCAGAAGCTACTCAGCAAAACATGGTTGAGGCTGGATGAGAAACTTATATACCAGCCACACCCTCTGCTGTCCATCCAGGAGCCTGGTCTTCCTATCTAAAGGCAACTTTTGAGGCTCATGAAATGGCTCCATGGGTAAAGGTGCCTGGCACCAAACTTGACAATCTGATCCTTGGAACCCACATGGTGGAAAGAACTGACCCCAAAGTGTGAGCTAGTTTGTGGTCACACTGACACATACACTAATGAATGTAATAAAAAATTTTAATAAAAGGAAATAGTAAGCCATATGCTATAAGATTTGCTGTTGCCGAAAGGTGAAGAATTTGGAACAATGGGATTCCCACAATAGGGCTGAACCTAGTCAGAAGACTAAGACCATTGTCCGTGAGTTAAATATTCAAAGCACCATAAAGACACCTCTTCATTTCAGACTCTAAAACGCTATGTCACAGTGGATGAGAAAAGTCAATGCTAAGCAGAGATCACAGCCCAGGGGAAATTCACTGCCTCTCTGCACAAAAGCCATTCCCCTAAACCTGTAGACCAAGGACATATTCTTTAACTCTTGGCAAGGTAAGTTTATCAAGAGGTTAATCTTGGCTGCCTGGGTCATTGCCCAACTTCAAGATCTTTCCCTAAGTTTCCCTCCACGTCCTCAGTGTAGACCACTGGGATCATTGATCATCTGGGCTCTCTGGCATCAGAGTGACTCATTAATAACTTTTTAATGAAGACACAGCCAGTAACTGTCCATTAGTACATCGTTTATACTGAAGCCCCAGAGAAAACTGAGGACAGAAGTCAGTAACAACAGAGTTGAAGCCACACACAGTACATTGTAGTGAAGAAAGTGGACTTCTCTCAGCAGTAACCACCAGTCTCCAGGCTACTTGCAGGTCCCAGAGGCTGTGTTTCTGGATATAAAATGATGGGACCAAGGGCTTTGTGGAAGGAAGGGACAACTGAGCACAGTGATCCCATTCCTGTAGAGATGAAACCTAGGCATGGATCAGTGGTGGAGACTCCTGATTGGTTCCTCTGCCTGCAGTGACGATGAAAATTCAAATGCACACATGTCTCACTCTATTTAACCCTTTTCAATGCATTCAAATTTTATTTTTAAGTCATTTGAAGTAATCTGCCATTACTATGCTCAAAATTCTTGTGCGTTCCTGCATCTTCAGAGTAAAACACTGTCTCAGTGTGCCATGTAAGTCCAACAACTAGCTTACTACTCAAAATTCTGTTTTACCTTTTATGTATCTACTCACTTATACTAAATTTTATCCCTTTACAGAATGCATGAAGTTTAAAATGACTGGATTCACATCATGTGTATTATTCTTACCAGCCGTGCAAGTTTATTCAATGGCTCTAAATTTTCATCCCGCAATTACGAAGCTTGTGAATGGAATATAATAGTAAATTATACAAGTATATTATTCCATCTGTAATGATAAAATAAGAGCAATTGAAGCTAACCACTGTCTTATATGATTTCTTTATAAATTGGTTATACAAATATGTTTTGTTCTTTGTTGAATTGCCACAAGTGTGGCTTCAAGTTTGTCACTTCTCTTTTAAATATTGCACAGAGAGTAGTTTTTGCTTACATGTTAATCTAAATACAAAAATATACCAAGGTGAATAATGTGGAAATTATGGAATAAAATGCAATAGCATCATTAAAAAATAGTAAAATGAATACAGTGGCAGTTTTGATATTCATAGATATAATTTTGTATTTAAAAAATATATTTGCTTTAAATGAACATAATATTTGCATCATCTACTGAACTAAACACTTGGAATACCTTCTAGAGCTATTAAACTTTCATTTATTTCATAGTTCTAATGATTACATGGAAGTTCATAGAAATTCAATTTATGTAAAATGTTTCTATGTCTGTTCCTTCATTCATTAGTTAATATTACAATATCATAATGGAAATTAAGAGGCAAATTCTAAAAAACAAAAGTCTCCAAGCTTAAGCTAAAATTGTATAGCATTCATAGCTCAAAATGTTCTAATTATATAATTTAAAACATATTTGGCATTTGACCTATGATGTAGTCCCCTTAACATTGTTTTCATTAATGTATTTTTTATTTACTTTACATCCCAATATCTGTCCCACCTCTGCTTGAGTACAATACTTTTCATTATTGAAGACACTGTATACTCCATGACAGATCTTCAAATATCTTCATTATGTGAACACGAGTTGATTCTTGATTCTCTATCTAATCTATTCTCTTGGCCTTTAAATCTGTCTTTATGTCTTTTTGCATGGTTTATTTCTATTTTTTGGAAATTTGCCATATAGCCATGTTATCTTCCTGATTTTTAATTTTCATTCAAATTTTGCTTTTAAGTGTTCAAAAATATTTAATTTTACATGGGCTGAGTCACCTTTGTTCTTTTGAATGTTACTTTAGTATACTGCTTAGACATCTGCATTCTAGGATTAACTTTGAGTGCATTTTCTTCACAATTGTCGACAGCTCAGTTTCACCATTTAAATAATTTTCTATATCAAATGCATGCCAAGAGTTGAGAAGTTAGCAGCACTTTATTGCACTCTCCATGTACTTGCTATTCTTGTACATAAATTATTGTAATGAAGCATGTCCACAATTCATTTGTTTCTATTTTTGGAATTTGTTTTTAATGCAACAATCTCATAATTACATAAAGGTTTTCATGCCTATGTTTTAGCCAAGTTTATTTTCACAGTGCCTAAAAAGTATTAAGCGATTGTGTTGCATGTCCTTATTCTTCCTATGTGCCCTTAAAGATACTATTCAAGATATTTCTTTTATAGTTAATTAAAATTATGTTTCTGAAGCTTTGTTGGATATATTTATTATGTATTCAGTGTTTTGCCTGCATATGGGCCTGCAGACCAGAATAGGGCACCAGGTCTCATTACACATAGTTATCAGCCAACATGTTGTTGCTAGGAATTGAACTTAGGACCTCTCGACAAACAGCCAGTGCACTTAACCTCTGAGCCAGCTCTCCAGCCTTAAAATTATTTACTATTCATAGATGAATACTATTTTATCATTGCCATCTCTACCAGTTATTTTGTACCTGATTGCTTAAAATTATTTAATTCTATCTTTTGTTAGAATCTAGACTGCAAAGATCACTCATACATTATCACATCAGTTACTCTAAAGGAATTGAATAAATATTGAAGTTTCATTTAGAATATACCTCTTCCTTCAGGTGGTTGATGTACTACTGATGAATGTTTGCCTCTGAAACTTCATGCTAATGTTTCTTAGAAGTTTAACCAAAAATTCAAAAATCTGTCATTTGGGGTGTTGCTTGTTTTTGTGGGATACTTAGAGGTTGCCAAGTTTAAATTATTGGAAGTCTATTATACACATTAATATTCCACTTCTTTATATTAAATTATTTTCAGGACCTTAATTTTGATACACAATGAATCAGGCAACAACTGATAACCAGTTGCCAATCTGTGTTCTGGTACACTGGAGAGGAAGTTCCTAGGATTGAACTACCTACTCAGGTAAGAAAGTTGGGGTAGCCCGCAATTCCTCCATTGAAGAGGTTGCATTTATCTAATCCCCTAAATTATTTTTCTAGGCATTACTTCTTCCTTTTCCTTCCATGAAGCACCTTGAAAAACCCAAAATTTAATAAAACAATCACCTTTTAAAACTTCATCCTTTGTCAAAGTTATAGAAACATGGGCCCTAGGGCAATCATAATGATAACTATTAATTTTGTGAGTAGATGAAAATTGAAATAATGACATGTTTGTTAAGATGTGTGTGTGTCTCTGTGTGTAGATAGATAGAAACAGATATAGATTTGGATACATTATAAATAAAATCTTTCCAGTTTTTACTTGATTCTAGTCCTTTGCCTTAGGATCCTATCCATTCAGCCTAGTTAATGAAGTATTTTCAATGTGAAGGAACCATAGGAATACATAGAAATGCTTGATTTCTTTTATAAAATGAATAATTTTTAGAAAAATAAGAGAAATGATCAATGGTTAGGTGCTGGAGACCTGTCCCAGTAATAGCCAGGTCCCACAGAAGAGATAGGAGTCAATGAGGGAGAAGTGAGTCAGACATAGCATTTGGTACAGCCTGCCTGTTGGAGTACTTCATTAATACAGGACTCCGTAGGCATGGATAGATTCATGTTGTTCCAAAACATAGATCACATCAATTTTGTCCCTGGACATGGGTTTTAACTTCTCTTGGTCATTAGTTTCATCACCACTGATAAACAGTGACAGAACAGAGTTGTCTTTTATAATCGTTTTCCCTCATTAACCCAGTAACCCGACATTTAAGAATATTGTGATTTCAAGGACATCAGGCAGAATATCTCCAAACCAACCTGGGCAAACTGTCATGTCCTGAGCAGTGTGCTATTAACTCTTAATGATCAGAATGCCAATTATCATTAGACACAAGAAAAATCTTCAGACTGAAACTGCTGCACTTACGGTTAAATTTCTGCCCATAAGCAATGTCTTTATTTTATTGTTGAATTTATTTGTATGTCTAATCTTGGTATTCTATTGTTCCTTGGTCATAGATCATCATGGAGACCCTGCATGAGTTAACTTTTCTAAGAAAGGGAGTCTTAATACTTTATTCTTTTATCATTTATGCACACCATTCTTTGTCCACCTGAGAAGCCCCTGTGTAGAGAAAACACCATCAAATCTAACTTTGTTGCTGTATCTTTCCCTCAAGGGGTATAACATATGAGGCCCCCAATTTTATATGCCATATAATTGCGTGTGAATTGTAAGAAGAAACTTCTAACCTGATCTGCTGCCAACTCTTCTAGCCAATTGAATCTTGTTTAACTTTGTAAGTTTACTCTGTTCTGATTATCTTGTTCCTGAGTGATCACAGGGGCAGATGTTCCAAGAGTGTCTTGGAGTTAGAGCCTCATAAGAAGATCTCTGTTGCCTTATCTGAGTCACAACCTCCAGGTCATAAAGAAGACCTTTGAGTAGGGCCACATATGGTTATCTCCCTAAAAGCAGGAGCGGCAATAGGTTCAGGGATTTGCTGGGGAAGCTTATGAGCAATACTCCTGGAAGAAGGGAATTACTCATAAAAAATTCCATCAATCCAATATTCCAAGTTGTGCAAATATTAAAAGCACCCCTGAGCATGCAACCTGTGGAGATCAAGGCCAAAAGTGGAAGACAACATGACAGTGATTGTATCCCTCAGCTTGCTTTCCTGAATATTTGTCAAGAAGGTAGCTTTATGATTTTCACTGTTTCCATTAGATATGGTTGTGCAATTAGATGTTTGGCCTATACCTTTGTCTTCATTGTTAGGCTTCACATGGTGCTTATTCTTTCAAAAGATCTGGTTTCCCTGACAATTATCAGAAGTGGAAAAAAATAAATCCAGAATCTGTTTTGTGTGATCAAAAATCTATCTCCATGAGCACACAGGTTATTTATACCCACGTCCATGGCTACAGGAAACCAGACAAGAGTAACTGAGTTTATCCTCATGAGCTTCTCTTCCCTGCCTACTGAAATACAGACCTTGCTCTTCCTGGCATTTCTCAGCATCTATTTAGTCACTCTGCTGGGAAACAGCCTCATCATTCTGGTGACTTTAGCTGACCCCATGCTGCAAAGCCCCATGTATTTCTTTCTCAGGAACTTAGCCTTCTTAGAGATTGGCTTTAACCTGGTCATTGTACCCAAAATGTTGGGGACTCTGATTGCCCAGGACACAAGCATCTCCTTCCTTGGCTGTGCCACTCAGATGTATTTCTTCTTCTTCTTTGGAGTAGCTGAGTGCTTCCTCCTGGCCACCATGGCCTATGACCGCTATGTAGCCATCTGCAGTCCCTTACATTACCCAGTCATCATGAACCAAGGGACACGTGCCAGACTGGCTGCTGCTTCCTGGTTTCCAGGATTCCCTGTAGCCACGGTGCAGACCACATGGCTCTTCAGTTTTCCATTCTGTGCCAACAACAAGGTGAACCACTTCTTCTGTGACAGCCCACCTGTTCTGAGGCTGGTCTGTGCAGACACAGCACGGTTTGAGGTCTATGCCATTGTCGGAACCATTCTGGTGGTCATGATACCCTGCCTGCTGATCCTATGTTCCTACACTCTCATTGCAGCCTCCATCCTCAAGATTCCATCAGCTCAAGGGAAGCACAAAGCCTTCTCCACCTGCTCCTCACATCTGCTTGTTGTCTCTCTTTTCTATGTGTCTTCAAGCCTCACTTACTTTAGGCCTAAATCAAATAATTCTCCTGAAAGCAAGAAATTGTTATCATTGTCCTACACTGTTGTGACTCCCATGTTGAACCCCATCATCTATAGCCTGAGAAATAATGAGGTAAAGAATGCCCTCAGCAGGACCTTCCACAAGGTTCTGGCCCTCAGAAATCATATTACTTAAACATCAACATCCTCTCTCCTCCTTAAATGTCCATTGTAATGATACCCACTTGTGAGATGGCTGTTAGGAAGCTCAGTAGAGACTAAAACTCAGAGAGGTAATTGATATCTTTCTGTATTTCTTTGCCTTCTCATTATATAAACATTATTTTTCTCAATAGAGTTTTTTATTTTTTGGTGCTTCTATGACCAATTTATTCAAGGTATTATTTTGCTAATCAGCATGAAAGTGACATCCATTGTGCACTGTATGGAATTCCAAATGTGAACTTGTAGACAGATATGAGAAAATACAGTAAAAAACATCAAAAGTCATCCTTGCCCTTTGTCTGGCTTTAGACTCGTCTGAATCCAGGTGCAAAGAAACATCCCTATTCTATTGCATGTTTCTTGTGTTCTTTCATTTTATTTGACAATCTCCATAGGTTGGAAGTTCGAGACCTCAAACTGAGGGAGGCAAACTACTAGTCCACAAGCATATTTACAGAACATCAAAGTCTCATTGTCTTTTTACTCAGGCTCTTTTTGTCAGGTAGAATAATCCCAGTCTACAGTTCTCCAAATTCCATTTTAAGGCTCTAAACCTTTGTTTTAAAAGTTGAAAATTTTATATACTAACTTCATGATACTCTCCTCTGCAAGGCTTTCCATGGATCTTTGTGGACTCCAGTACAGGTCCTTCTAAGAATGCTATTGTATTACACTCAGTGGTTTTGCATCTCAAAGTTACATTCATTGTGAGCATGAAAAGGCAAAAAAGTACCATGATAGAATAAGTTAATCCATATTGAAGTTAACTAAGTTTATTCAAAGGAATTCAAATGAAGCCATTGCTAAGAGCAAATGAATGTTATTGCTGAGGAAGTGAAACCAAAAATGTTTAAACAATATAATTGGAATACAATTCTAAACCCCTAGTGTTTGAATATTAGTTTTATACTTTTTCACTGCCATATAATATATGAAAATTATTTAGTTCAGAGTCATGGTAAAAACAATAGTTTATAAGGGTGGGTTAAGAGAGAAGTGAGTTGGCAAGATCATGTTTGAGAAAGACATAATGAGCATCCATTTAATACACACTTAGACCAAATTAGCAAAATACAGCTTTATCTTTAAGAATTCAATACAAACAGCCTCATAATATGCCATACATGATCAGACAAATTTGAAACATCCTTCACTTAAGATACACATTGATAAACTAAAACTTTTGTACAAAGGTTATCATACTCTCTACATACCTTAAGACTGGAAGAGGTCAAATGAGGAGTGATATTTATAAATGGTGGTTTGCACAAACATGCATGTAAGCCAGTAAAGCCATTAGAAACCAGAAGAGTCTCATACTAGAGTATAGGCGAAGACAGCCCAAAAGCCATCACTATGTGCCATAAGTCATATGCAGTGTGGTGAAAGGTTTACTTAGAACATATTAGGGAAATGT
Organism: Rattus rattus; assembly: GCF_011064425.1. Lineage (NCBI taxonomy): Eukaryota > Metazoa > Chordata > Mammalia > Rodentia > Muridae > Rattus > Rattus rattus. Next base: position 105,154,661 of record NC_046155.1, read on the forward strand.
ACCTTCTACTAAAAAGATTGAAAAACACCATACTACTCATGAAGGTTCTGCATGGCAAAGTTGCAGTGAGATAAAACAGGGATGAGGGCCAGGTGGAGGACTTGGAAATGGGATAGAATTGGTGTCTTCCTTGATCCTTTGAACTCAAGTTGTCTACCTTAACCTGTGCCTTAGTTAGCATGTTGTTGGTAGCAATCAACTGTTTTCTGAAATTGTTAAGCTCTTTGAACTTGTAATGAATATCTTTGAATGGTCCTAAATAAATGTTTGAGAATCTTCTTTGTATTTCCTTTGCAACACATAGTCTTAAAGTAGAAAACAAAAGCACATATTCTGATAATATCTTGTCTTTTGAAACTTGATGAAACTTTGTTACTTGTATTTTACTTTGTGTTTATAACTTGGGGAAATAGTAAATATCTATTTAAGAAAAAAGACAGAAGATTTATAACTGTCTCTAGATAAATGACTGGCAGAGAGTGCATGTTTCATGGTATTGTTTTCCAAGGTCACATTATAATTAATAGATATAATTACTAGAGGACTATTACAAATAAGTCATTACTTTGTAGGTACTCTTCTATGTCCAACATTCTGAAAAGATAGACTCATCATCAATGTTCTTATTCATGAAGGGCATGGGGCAGGAATTACACACTCATGATGAAAGTACAGTCAGGATTAGAAATCAAAATCTCTACAATCAAGGTTAGAAATCAAAATTGAAGAGTGGGAGAGATGGATCCATGCTTAAGAATACCTGGTGCTCTTGCAGAGGACAGGGATTGGTGGCAAGCTCCCACAGGTTATTTCACAACTGCCTGTAACTTCAGTTTCAGGGGATCTCTGAGGACACTGCATGGACATAATGCATATACATACACTCAAGTAAAACATATATACATGCATACATACATACATACATACATGACAAATAAATCTTTAAAAGGGAAGCCAAGTAGAGTAGATTGTTCTAATCAAGAAGTTGTTTCACATATTTTCTTCAATAAAACAATGTATTGAGGGCCAGCAGAAAGAATGGAAACAGGTGACCTCGGGAGAAAAGAGGTTGGGAGACCCTCTAGAATGTACCAGAGACTTGGAAAGTGAGAGACTCTCAGGACTCAAAGGGGCAGATCCTAGATGAAATTCCCTAGAGTGGGGAGATGGAACTTATTGAACCCACCTCCAGTAGAAAGGGCATCAAGTGAGGGGATGGGGTTGCTATCCTACAGTCAAAGTTCTGACCCGTAGTTGTTCCTGTCTGAAAGGAGTGCAGGGATGGAAATGGAGAAGAGCCTGAGGAATATAAGGTCCAGTGACAGGCCCAAAGTGGAATCCAGTTCAAGGGGAGGCCCTAAGATCTGACACCGTTACTGAGGTTATGGGGCTTTCACAAAAAGGGACCTACCATGACTGCCCTCTGAAAGACCCAACAAGCAACTTAGAGTCAGATGCAGATATATGCTCCCAACCAATGAACAGAAGCTGTTGGCCCTTCTGGTTGAATTAGGGAAAACCTGGAGGAAGCTATGGAAGAGGGCAACCCTGTAGGACAACCCAGCAGTCTCAATTAACCTGGACCCCCGAGATCTCTCAGACACTAGATCACCAACCAGGCAGCATACACCAGCTTAGATGAGACCCCCAACACATATATAGCAGAGAACTCCCAGGTCTGGGTTCAGTCAGAGAAGATGCACCTAACCCTCAAAAGCCTGGAGGCTCCAGGAAGTTTAGAAGTCAGGTTGGATGGGTAAGATGACTGCAGACTGGAGCGTGAACAGAGAGAAGGTATGAGATGTGGAACTGTCAGGGGTAGACCAGGAGGGGAATAAAATCTGGAGTGTAAAATTAAATAAATTTAGAAAAACAATGTATTGACATATGTGATGTTATATAAAGTGACTCTGTGTTAACTCCACTGATGCCCCAAAATCCAAAATTACCTTCCTTTCATGTTCTCTTTTTCTCAAGGACAAATACATGGAATATATACAGAATTCTCCCTAATTTACTTCCTTCTTTCCCTCTAATGTTCATTCACTACCAACACCTGATAAATTAATGATTAATATTTATTAGTCTTAATTTGAGAAGTCGCTAATTAGATTACTTACGTTACATAGTGAAAAACCATATAACTAGGGGAAAAGTGAACTGCAAAAAGAAGAAAAGCAAATCACTAAATTTTTATTACCCTAGAACAAACAGTGATTACATTCTATTGCACTAAACTTCATAATCTCTGACCGTTGCAGCCTTATCATATGTAAATTTTATTATACATTTTATTACTTAATATTATAGCTTGAGTTCCAAGATTTGGATATCCATCAAGTTATTTGTTACATTAAAAACATAGCTAAGCATGATAATTTGCACTCAGAATTATAACATTTGAGTTGAATAATGAATATGAAGAAAGGTCTAAACCCTAATCATAATGTATTTTTCATCTCCTGTAATTATTTTTAAAAATAGGAAAAACATATAAAGCATATGAAGATGTATAACTGGCACGATATAATTCATTCAGTTTCTTATTGTTCATTATATAATTCATTCAGTTTCTTGCTGTCTGTAATCCAACTGTATTATTTAGAAGTCAAATATAAAGAGTAATGAGATAAACATTTTTGTAGTTTGAATTTTTAAATCACATGCAATAAAATTTCAAATAGAATTAGTGGACCAAAATACATGAAAGGTCATATTTTAATTATTTTCTTTTGCATACACTTAATATATGCCAAACACTGTACTTATTAATATTTCCATGATAAACATGAAAATTTCCGGTTGATAAGTAGGGTAACTCTATAAAACAGGCATAATCAATTAAACGTATATTCACTTAATATGAAAGCTTCAAGATATGAAGGAAAATTCATAGAGCTGAAATGAAAAATGGACAAATTATTAAATATTGTGGAATGATTTAATTCATTTCCGAAAAACCAGTAAGCAGAGAGAAAAATAGCAAGCTTATAAAAAAATATCTTGAGAAAAAAGAGACATATGTTGTCCCCAAAATACTATTAAAAGAAGATGCCAGGAGCTGGTTCAGCTGTTAAATATGCTCACTGCTCTTTGAGAAGACCATACTTCAGTCCCCAGATCTGAAGCAGGCTAACTCTAGGGATAAAACTTAACAATGCCCTCTTCTCCTATGCAAGGCACCTCCACCCTTGTGCAGCCAAAACTAAGACACTTTAAGCTTTTAAAAAAATATTTCTAAGAAACTTAACCTCATTAATTACTAGAAAGATGAAATAAAATTGATCACCTATAACCTCACAAAAATCTTCAAAAGTTGTTAAAGCATTTAAAATTTATACAGTCAGACTCCTCTAAACTTTATAAATAATAAGGAAAACTGTTCAGGTTGTTATTATAAAAATGCCCTGGCCGTTTAGCAAATTCTAGAGCTAAGGTTGACTCTTTGGCATTTAAATGAATGGTACCCCACATTTGAAATTAGAATTTGTATTGGTCATGGTGATAGATACCTGTAATATCAGCATTATGAGGTTTGCAGTGGGGAGATGAGAAGTTCAGGGTCATCCTCAGCAAAATACCAAATTCAAGAATGCCTCAACTACATAAACTCCCATCTCTACAACAACTAACATTAAGTTTCTTAAATTGTCATGACGGAGGAGGAGTAAATAGCAAACACATAAAAACAAAGGGCTATTTTTGAAGTCTTTGTGTGATAACATAAGCTAATTCCTGTACCTGAGTTAAGAGGTAAGGAAATAATATACTGCACTGAACAAAACCACAAAATCACCAGGTAAAGAAGAAGTTAGTCTGTGAAAGTCCAATAAAAACTGTGTTTCAATTTTTATGTGTTGCTGTTTTCCCTACATCTATGTCTGTGTGTCCCATGCAGTACCTTCAGAGTCAAAGAAGGGCATAGAATCCCCTGAGACAGGATTTACAGGTGACTGCCAGTCTCCATGTGGGTGCTGGGACTCAAACTCTTGTACTCTGCAAAAGCAACCAGTGCTCTTAAACACTGAGCCATCTATCCAGTCCCACCTTTTCTATTTACTTATTTTATTATTGCTGAAATTTTGTAATTTAGAGAAGTTTAAAAACAAGTTGATACATAGAGGTCAGCACAAACAAGACATTTAAATGTCATGTTAATGATTTTGGAGGCTAATATGTACACAATAAGTAAAGTTTAAAACATTTTGATCAAGACAGTGACTGAGCAAGCAATGGTAGCTGCAGAGCAGCTGGGAATAGGGACACTAGAAATACAGAGACTGGCGTGATAAGTGACCTTGTTTACAATAGTGGCACTAGAAAACACTTCAGATTCTAAATATGTCTTAATACAAATTTCACTTTAGTAGTGGTGGACTGTGACAACTGGAGGGGGGGTAGACAGCACAGACCCCACCCACAATTCCGATGTAAGCAAACAATGTCACATCTACCCTCTTTTTCAAGCCTAACAAGAAAGGAATAAGAGTCCATGTGCTCAGAAAGGATAAGGCTGGAGAACGAGGGATCAAAGAATTTGATTTCCAAATTTTGATGGTTCAACTTTGTGATTGTGCATGACCAACACTGTGCTTAATTTAACAAAATAGATTGAGGCACGGCTAGCACAGATGGGAAGCATGAACAAGTCCTCACAGTCCAATTGCCTCAAATATTTACATTTCCACAAGGGCAAAGTTTCCTAACTGAATTGTCTCATGCTCTCTCTACAATCGTTCCGGTTATGACTCTTTAATGGAGTTCTTATCATGTTATACTGATGCCCTGAATTTATTGAATATTGTTCTTAAATCTGTTCCATGTAATGGCCAATTTTTCAATAACTTTAAATTTAGCTTGAACCCTTTCATTAAAAAGAGTTGGGTTGGGGATTTAGCTCAGTGGTAGAGCGCTTGCCTAGCTAGCGCAAAGCCCTGGGTTTGGTCCTCAGCTCCAAAAAAAAAGAAAAAAAATAACAAGAGTTTAATAAGCTTAGTGGAGGGGTTGGGGATTTAGCTCAGTGGTAGAGCGCTTGCCTAGGAAGCGCAAGGCCCCGGGTTTGGTCCCCAGCTCCGAAAAAAAGAACCAAAAAAAAAAAAAGTTTTGGATCAGCAATATCACACAGCTAATCAAGAGTTGCAGAAAAAATAAAAATAACTTTTCTGGCTGAAAAGAGTTTTTGCTTCCTCTATCTCTAATTCTCCAGGGATTGATTGCCTATCAGAATGCAGTCCTTTTATTTGGATTTATTTTGACTTTTGCGGTCAATCATGACTTAACTAAGTGTGTGCCCTGGAAGTCAAGCCCAGGACCACATATGCAGTAGAAAAGCACTCGACCCTTCCATTTAGTTGAATAACGAACTGATCCTGATACCATTGCACCCTGAGAAGTGGCACTTAAACTCCACTTCCCATTATTTTCATAATGTGTGCCCTAACAGCAGAGCAGAATATATAAAATACTGGTGAACAGAGATATGCACAGCACTGAAAACACTGACATGCAATGACCAATGACACTGACTTCTCAGTACTCGAGCAGCGGACGACAGAACCACACACTGTCAAAACCACTGAGCCTTTAGAGTCAGAACAGTCATAATTTACAAACACATGCATGCATACACACACACATACACACACACATGTATATGCAGTTAAATGGAGAGGATAATAAAGATATTAAGTGGAAATGATATGAAATTGTATGTCAGCACTAAGAAACAGTATTAGTAGGTTGCAGCCACACTCATGTATTTATGCATTATGGCTGTTCTGACTCTATAAAGGCAGAGCTGAGTGACTCTGACACTTTGTCTTGATTGGCTGAGTGACATTACTGACGCAAAAGACTTTCCAATGAAAGTCACAAGGTGAATTTAAAGTTACTGAACATTACAAGGAATGGAGTTAGGAATAATATTCAATAAATTTGGAACACTGGTAAAACTTGATAAGAACTCCAATTGATTAAAATGTCATAACCCATGGAGAAAAAAGGTGGAGAGAGCATGAGTGTGTGTGTGTGTGTGTGTGTCTGTGTGTGTGTGTGTGTGTGTGTGTGTACACGCATATGTTGAGGAACTATCAGTGACTAAAAGGGACCACTCATAGTCTCAGATTGAGGAGGTAAAGTAAGTCAGAAACCAGTTAATGAAAAAGAAAATTACACCACTACATATATCAATCTAAAATTACCGAACCAAAGAGAAAATAAAACCAACAGTCAGAGAAGGCAGACACTGCCCATACTATACAGAAGAGATAGGAAAGCCAACAGTGTGTTTCTTAGCATACAACAATAAAAGCTAGGAGCCATTGGAATGGATTAGGGATGTAAATACACACATTGAAAATGCCATGTATGCACTGGAAAAAAATTCCTGAACAAAACACCAATGGCTTATGCTCTAAGATCAAGAATCGACAAATGGGATCTCATAAAACTGCAAAGCTTCTGTAAGGCAAAGGACACTGTGATTAGGACAAAACGGCAACCAACAGATTGGGAAAAGATCTTTACCAATCCTACAACAGATAGAGGCCTTATATCCAAAATATACAAAGAACTCAAGAAGTTAGACCGCAGGGAGACAAATAACCCTATTAAAAAATGGGGTTCAGAGCTAAACAAACAATTCACAGCTGAGGAATGCCAAATGGCTGAGAAACACCTAAAGAAATGTTCAACATCTTTAGTCATAAGGGAAATGCAAATCAAAACAACCCTGAGATTTCACCTCACATCAGTGAGAATGGCTAAGATCAAAAACTCAGGTGACAGCAGATGCTGGCAAGGATGCGGAGAAAGAGGAACACTCCTCCATTGTTGGTGGGATTGCAGAATGGTACAACCATTCTGGAAATCAGTCTGTAGGTTCCTCAGAAAATTGGACATTGAACTGCCTGAGGATCCAGCTATACCTCTCTTGGGCATATACCCAAAAGATGCCCCAACATATAAAAAAGACACGTGCTCCACTATGTTCATAGCACCCTTATTTATAATAGCCAGAAGCTGGAAAGAACCCAGATGCCCTTCAACAGAGGAATGGATACAGAAAATGTGGTACATCTACACAATGGAATATTACTCAGCTATCAAAACAATGACTTTATGAAATTGTAGGCAAATGGTTGAACTGGAAAAATATCATCCTGAGTGAGCTAACCCAATCACAGAAAGACATACATGGTATGCACTCATTGATAAGTGGATATTAGCCCAAATGCTTGAATTACCCTAGATGCCTAGAACAAAATGAAACTCAAGACGGATGATCAAAATGTGAATGCTTTCTTTAAAAGGAACAAGAATACCTTGGCTTTAAAAGGGGAACAAGAATACCCTTGGCAGGGAAGAGAGAGGCAAAGATTAAAACAGGATGAAACAGGAAGGAAGGGAAGCCGGATGTAGATCGCTCCTGAGAGACACACAAGTACAGAGGCGGAATGCCAGCAGCAAACCACTGAACCCCCCCGTTGAAGGAATCAGAAAAGAACCAGAGGGAAGGGGCTCGAGACCCCAACCACATACCACAATGCCAAGCAACCAGAGCTTCCAGGACTAAGCCAAATACTAAAAGACTATCAACTGACCCATCCTGACCTCAAGAAGAACCCCCAGTGAACTAGACTGTTGGGGGGAGGGCGCCAATGGGGGAGGGTTGGGAGGGGAACACCCAAAGGAAGGGGAGGGGGGAGGGGGTGTTTGCCCGGAAACCGGAAAAGGGGATAAACACTCGAAATGTATAAAAAAAATAATCAAGTTAATTTAAAAAAAAAAGAAAAAGAAAAAGAAAATGCCATGTATGTTTTTTGTTGAGAAATTTATTGCTCTGATAATGAAAATATAAAATATATGTGCTGATTACAGTTATTGATGTTAAAAACCCATATGTTGACCTATAATTTTATTCTACTGTAATTTTATGTGCAGTGAATTAAAATGAAAAATATCTATAAGCACATAGTATATAAAATAATGGATCTCATGTCCCATTTCCTTACATGTATGCACCATAATCTATCACATGCACTCCACTATTCTCTTGCCCATTGTGCACTCATCTAAAGATTCTGCCTTTCTAATAGTTTTTATCTCCTCTCTAATAGATTCTTCTTCTTTTCCATCATATTTTTTCTGTTGCACATATGAGCAATGTTGACATGTTTCCACTGCAAACAACAAGATGTCATTCTTCTCTACTGATAAATTATACTCTGTTCTTCAAACACACCATTCTTCCTGTGTATTCAATGACACCTAGGCTGACTTATTAACTTATTTATAAATGGTGTGTCGATAATTTTGAGTCATCATTACCAGCATGTCGTGTTTCTCAATTTATTATTTGAAAATAATACTGGTTAATGTTTTTTATTCATAATTTGGTATTTGACTTGCATAATAGTTGTTAAGTTGTCAAGCATACCTTTTTTTTAGATTCATTTTCTTTTTTTTTCTCCATCTTTATTTACATTTCAATTTTTATTCCCTTTCCCGTTTTCCAGACAAACATCCCCATAGTCCCTCCCCTCCCATGGCTGTCCCCCTCCCCATCCTCCCCCCATTACCACCCTCCCCACAACAATCACGTTCACTGGGAGTTCAGCCTTGGCAGGACCAAGGGCTTCCCCTTCCACTGGTGCTCTTACTAGGCTATTCATTGCTACCTATGAGGTTGGAGCCCAGGGTCAGTCCCTGTATAGTCTTTGGGTAGTGGCTTAGTCCCTGTAATATCTGGTTGTTTGGCATTGTTGTTCATATGGGGTCTCGAGCCCCTTCAAGCTCTTCCAGTTCTTTCTCTGATTCCTTCAACGGGGGTCCCATTCTCAGTTCAGTGGTTTGCTGCTGGCATTCGCCTATGTATTTGCCAATTTCTGGCTGTGTTTCTCAGGAGAGATCAACATCCGGTTCCTGTCGGTCTGCACTTCTCTGCTTCATCCATCTTATCTAGTTTGGTGACTGTATATGTATGGGCCACATGTGGGGCAGGCCCTGAATGGGTGTTCGTTCAGCCTCTATTCTAAACTTTGCCTCCCTATTTACACAAACTTGACAGCAATTTTGGAATGGCTTCAGTGTCACAGCTTCAAGACTTTAAACTGAAGCTGTAGTGCCATCTGGTGACGGAAAAGTTTATTATGTTCCTCACCCCACTTCTCTCTTTTAATTAGCACACTCTCATAATCTCATTTCCATTTTCACCTTGTATTCTCCTGAATGGTAAGGACTGAGATGGACTCTCTCTGTAGCTTGATTTGCATTTCTGTAATAGCAAGCATGATGAATCATTTTCATTTATTTTGCCTGTCAGTATTTCATCACTTGCCTAGTTATTAATTGATTGGTTCTTTAGATGTCAACAATTTTAGTTCTCTGTAAACTCCAGTTATTAAATTTGTCATGGAAAATAGCTGCCAAAGGCTGTTTCCATCTTCTGGACTCTCTTTTCTGTTATTTTCTTTGCTATTCAGGAGCTTGGGACTTACCATAATACTGCTTGTTGCTTCTTATTATTACTTCTTAGTCTATGCTTGCATCTTGAAGTGTCCCTCAATCTTATCCTCTTCTACTTTCAAAAGAGAAGATTTATACATTAAAAGTATTGGTGTTTTTACAACTGAATTTCTATAGGAAATGAGAGAAATCTAGTTTAATTTTTCTACATGGAGACAAGACACTGTCTTCTCTTCAACATAGGTATTTTATACCCTTTACAGCTTTATTGAATATCAAATCCATTTTGTTGTGTGGATCTACTTCTGGGACTTCTAATGTACTTGCATATGTGTCTACTCTTATGACAATACCATGGTTTTCTCACAATGACAGCAGTACGTCGTGACATCAGATGTTCTGATCTGCCCAACATCACTGTTGTTACTCAGGAAAACTTAAGCTATTTGGGGTTATTTAGAGGTGGGTTCATTAGAGATTGTTTTCTTTGTTTCTGCAAAGGTCACTGATAGTCTGATAGAGACTTCATTAAATTTGTAATTTGGTTTTAGTAACATAGCCATTATAACAACATTACCAACTGTTATATAAGATCACAGCCAATATAACAATCTGCCAGTCTATGAATAAGATACCTGTTTCTGATAGACAATATTAAGACTGGTGGAGAGTTGAATTTAGTTCGTGAGCTATAGTTTTCAAATTCCTTGCTTAAAAGCATGGATGCCAAAACGAAATGCCTAGGCTTTAATACCGATCTTGTCACATATCAGCAAGTCTTAGTCTCTTCTTCCATAAAGAATGACACTCATAACCCTACTTAACAGCTTGATTGGGAGCATTCTTGAGTCACTGCAGGTAAATCAGTAAAGAATAATTCTAGGTGCATCATAATTTCAATAGAAATGTAAGCCATTAAGGTAATGTGATGATGTAGTGTTTAAATTAATAGTGCAGTAACAATGATAAAAATTAAGGCATGGCAGAGAAATGATTGTGAGATGGTAGCAAGAAAACAAAATTGGAAAGGATTCCCTGCTAACTTGTTTGAACAGAATTTTGTGAACTGTAAACAATAAATTTTATTGGGACAAAGAAATAATTAGATCTATATTTTTAAAACATCACCTTGGCAGTCACAAAATATATCAGGTATTAAGTGGAAACAACCTGTAAGACAGACCAGTCAAAAGACTTTTATAATGGAGCAGGATTAACTGCAAGGAGGGTCACTTCTTAACCTTAGAGGTTGAAGTCTCCCATCAATACAAGTTATCAGATGTGGTTCAAAGCAAAGGTGGCAGCCCAGAGGAAATCCACCAAAGCTCTGGCTAACAGCCATTCCCTAAACCTGCAGGCAGCAGGGACTTGTGACTCGGAGGTGGCCCCTTGCCAAGATAAGCTCATCAGAAGATATAGTTCTGCTGCCTGGACCATTACCCTCTCCCAGCTCTGATTCTGCATATGCACCTAAGGTTCCCCCTAGGCCCCATTGTAGGCCACTGGGAACCTCCGTCATCCTCTCTCCCTGTGCAACAGAGTAGCTCATTAACAACTTTTTAATGAGGTCACAGACAATGACTGCTCATTAATAAATTTCTTAGTTTGTGCCCCAGAGACCATGGAAACTGAGAACAGAAGTCAGTGACAACATTGTTTAGCCATAGTAGATACAACAGAGTGAAAAGAGGAAACTTCTTTTGGCAGACTCCCAAACTTTTGCTGTTGGACCTCTAGGGTCCTTGAAGGTCCCAAAAACTGTAATTCTAAAAATAGAGACCTGGAGGGACTGGGATCCTGATGGGATGAAGGAAGAACAAAGCCAAGTGAGCCTAAGCTGGGAACTTCTCTTGGTCTGCTAAGAAATACTCTGGAGAAAGTCAGATGCTCTCTGGGCTTCCTGGCATGTTATGGAATTGAGACAATGCTCCTGGAACGGCTTGCCATCTTCTCTGTGGTATCTAGATACCTTCTTGTTTCTCCTTCACATCCAAGAGCACATTCTCTGTTTTCTCAGTCCTTTTAGATTATTTTCCTAGGGATCCACTAGCATTTTCCTCTTCACTCTGTGTGCATCTTTGAGACACCCCATCCATTCTCAGGTTTACAGTAAATTATCCCTGTGGTAATAAATCTCAGGCACTGGCTTGTACTTCCTACAAGGATCAGGGATGGAGCCTACTAATTGGCCTGCCTGCAGTAATGCTGCAAGTTTAAACATAGCTTACTCCACTCTCCGCAGCTGTCCTGAATGCTTTCTAACCTTATATCTGTCATTATCAAGTTTAAAGCCTTTATCGCTCTCTTCATCTTCAGAATAAGACTAATGTTCTTACACTGTCACAAAACATACTCAGAGTTCAGTTCTGGCTTCTTCCCCATTACATTTCAACAGGGAGCAATTTTTTTTTTGAACTGGGGACCGAACCCAGGGCCTCGCGCTTGCTAGGCAAGCGCTCTACCACTCAGCTAAATCCCCAACCCCAAAAAATGTGTAGCCCAGGCTGGCCCCGAACTCGTGATCCTCCTGCCTCTGCCTCCCTCAGCAAATCCTACCGGTGTGCGCCACCACAACCGGCCCCCATTACATTTCATACTACATCTGGCCATTATTTGAATGAGCAAGCAATTATTGTGATGCCATTTTATCCTCGTCCATTTATACAGTGGAAAACTACTGTGTGTTTTTCTATATAGCTTATTCTGCTTAAATATACAAAAACTAACATGGAGAAGGAAAGGAAATAGTAGTACCTGACTGATATGTGATGTCAAAAGTCCATGGATGTGTCAAAAAGACAAAATGTATTGAAGCCATTAAACAAACAGATGAAATATATATACTATGCTGGGCTTAGGGAACTGAAAAAGATATATTTATTTTATAAATAACATTGGAACAGAATGGTTCCTCAACAGAAACTATATTTTGTTATCACAGTTTTGTATCTTTTCTGTTTTCCTGTCTATAGTTCTCTCCTTTTACACTTTCAACCCTGTCCCAAGATTATACTAACATTATTTAATATTCAACTAATTTTTCCTTTCTTTGAGAGCAATTCTACTATGTAAATCTAAGCTTATCTTCTTTAAAGCACATCCTTCTTCAAATATCTTGCATGTATAGATATTAAGCATTAATTAGATTGAGCTGGATTTCACATATACAAAGAATACAGTAATAGCAGCTTATCACTTATATCTTTATTTCTAGCATTAAATCTAGTGTAACTATAACTTTAGATAATCTGACACCCTCTTCTAGCCACAATGAATACAACATTCATACACACACATATACAACATTCATATAAACACATGATTAAAAGCAAAAATAAAACTCTATGTTTAAAGCAAATTTCTCTACCAACACTCTATGCTCCTTTTCCAAAGACAGCAATTGCCATTAACGTCTTATAAATTCTGTGTAGGATTTCCTAATGAAAAATTTTGTTTATATATTGATTGTTTTCTTTTTAAAATCAGTTAATTGCTTATTTACATTACATCTTGACTTCAATTTCTCCTCCCTCCTCCCCTTCCTCTTCCCCTTCCTTGTTTCTGCTCCCGTACACCTATCCACTTCTCCTACCTTTCCCTTCAGGAAAAGGGAGGCCTCCCAGGGATGTCAACCAGCCTTGGCATCTCAAGTTACAGTAAGACTAGACTCACCTTCTCCTATTGAGGCTAGACAAGGCAGTCCATTTTGGAGAAAAGTTCCTATAAAGGGGATGGGGGCAACAGAGACAGTCTCTGCCTCAACTGTTTGGTATCCCACAAAAGATCAAGCTACACAACTGTAGCATATATGCAGAGGACCTAGGTCAGTCCCATGCATGTTTCCTGGTTGGTGGTTCAGTCTCTATGAACAACTATGGGCTCAGGTTGTGATTCTGAAGGTCTTCTTGTGGTGTCCTTGACCCCTCTGCCTCTATTAATCCTTCTTCCACCTCTTCCACAGGATTCCTTAAGCTCCACTTGATGTTTGACTGGGGTTCCCTACATCTGTTTTCATCAGTTGCTGGGCGAAACATCTCTAATGATAGTTATGCTAGGCTCCTGTTTGCAAGTATAGAATATCATTAACAATGTGAGGAGTAGATTCCCTCTCATAGCATGAGTCTCAAACTGCACCAGTCATTAGTTGGCTACTTAATTTCTGCTCCTATTTTACCCCTCCACATCTTGTAGGCAGGACAAATTGTAGGTCTAAGTATTTGCTAGGTTGGTGTCCCAATTCTTCCATTGGAAAACAGCTCAGGTTCAATATTCCCCATTGCTAGGAGTCTTAGCTAGGGGCACCCTCATAGATTGCAGGGAGTTTCCATGGCCCTAGGTTTCTAGGTAACCCTAAAGATGTCCCCTGCCCTCCAATTCCAGTTGTTGCTCTCAGTGCTCTCTCCCTCTGTCTTTCCCCACGCCCAATTCATTTTGTTCCCATCCCCAACCCCCGACCCCAATCCCAATGAATTGCCCTCCCCATCTACCCATAATGTCTATTCTATTTCCCTTTATCAGTGAGATTCCAGCACACACACCCTTGAGCCCTCCAGGTTACTTAGCTTCTTTGGATCTGTGGATTATAGTATGGTGCTCCTTCATAGCACCATACTATATCAATTTATAAGTACATACTATATGTACATACTATATTCATCTTTCTGTGTCTGGTTATTTTGGGATGGCCTTTTTTAGTTCCATTCATTTGCCTGCAAATTTCATGATGTGCCTGTTTTTAATAGTCAAGTAATACTCTATTGTGTAAACTTACCACATTTTCTTTATCCATTCTTTGGTTGAAGGATATCTAAGTTGTTTCCCGATTTTGGCTACAATGAATAAAGCTTCTGTGAACATAGTTGAGTAAGTGTCCTTGTAATGTGATGGAGCATTTTTTTGGTTTTAAGTCCATAAGTCGTGTAGCTGGGTATTGAGGTAAAACTATTCCTAATATTTTGTGAAGTTATCAAATGGATTTCCAGAGTGGTTATACAAGTTTGCACTTGTAACAGCAATGGTGGAGTGTTTCTCTTGCTCCACATCCTCACCAGCATGAGATTTTTATCGTAGCTATTCTGACAGGTGTAGAACAGAATCTCAGAATCATTTCAAAATTCATCTCCCTGATGGTTACGGATATTGAACGTTTCCTTAAGTGTTTCTTGACCATTAGAGAGAGATTCCTGTTGAGAATTTTCCGTTCAGATATATCTCATTTTTAATTGGGTTATTTTGTTTGCTGTTGTCAATTAGAAATTATCTTGAGGTCTTTATATATTTTGGATGTCAGCTCTCTCTCAGATGTGGAGTTGGTGAAAAGTTTTCCCATTCTTTAGACTGCCATTTTCCTTTTGACAGTGTCCTATGCCTTACAGAAGCTTTTTAGTTTTGTCAGTTCACATTTATTAATCATTGATCTTAGTGACTTAAGCTATTGGTGTTCTGTTCAAGAAGCCTCATGTACCAATGTATATAAGGTACTCCCCACTTTCTCTCCTTCAGGTTCAGTGTATCTCACCTATCAGGCTTTTATGTTGAGGTCTTGATTCATTTGGACTTAAGTTTTAGGCTGGTTGATAAATGGGTATCTATTAGCATTCTTTTACAGGCAGACATGCAGTTAGACAACAACCTGTTGTGAAGGGTGTAGTTTCCCTAACTTCTTTTACATCCTATTTGTTATTTGTATATAGAACGGCTACTGATTTTATTTTAGCTAGCTTTGTGTCCAGACACTTTGCTGAAGGTGTTTATTAGCTGTAGGAGTTCTCTCATAGAATTTGTACATCACTTAGGTATACTAACATATCATTTGCAAAATAGCAATACTCTGACTTCTTCATTTCCAAATTGTATCTCCTTGATCTCCTTTTGTTGCTTTATTGCTCTATTTAAAACTTCAAGATTAGACTGAATAGATATAAAGAGAGTGGGCAGCCTTGTCTTGTTGCTGATGTTAGTAAAATTGCTTTGTATTTCTCTATATTTAATTTGATGTTGGCTATTGATTTGCTGTGTATTGCCTTTATTAAAGGTTTAGGTACAGGCCTTGTATCCCTGATCTCTAATTTTTATCATGAAGGGATGATGGATTTTTGTCAAAGGCTTTTCAGCATCTAATGAGAGATAATCATGTTTTTCTTTTTCCTTCTGGTTTCCTTATATGCTGGATTTCAATGACATTTTCTTTGTTTTATTAATAATTTTATTTGTTAACATTTAAAATGATAATTCTCTTCCCGGTTTCCCCTCCACAAACCTCCCATCCCAACCTCCCAAGTGAGATTGCTTCAAGTTTCTCTCCATTTAGTTTGATGTTGGCTACTGGTTTGCTGAATATTGTTTTTACTATGTTTAGGTATGGAACTTGAATTCCTGATCTTTCTAAGACTTTTATCATAAAGTGTTGTTAAATTTTGGCAAATGCTTTCTCAGCATCTAATGAGATGATCATGTGTTTTTTTCTTTTAGTTTGTTTGTATAGTTGATTACATTGAAGGATTTCCTTATACTGAACAAATCCTGCATCCGTGGGATGAAGCCTACTTAATCAGGGTGAATAATCATTTTGATATATTCTTGGATTCGATTTGCAAGAATTATATTGAATATTTTTGGATCGATATTCATAAGGAAAATTGGTCTGAAGTTCTCTTTCTTTGTTGGGTCTTTGTGTGGTTTAGGTATAAGAGTAAATGTGACTTCATAGAGGAAATTGGGTGCTGTTCCTTCTGTTTTTATTTTGAGGAAAAGCTTAAATAGTATTGAAATTAGGTCTTTTTTGAAGGTCAGAGAGAATTCTGCACTAAAGCTCACTGGTCCTTGGCTTTTCTGGTTGAGAGACTTTTAATGACTGCTTCTATTTCTTTAGGGGTTATAGTAATATTTAGATAACTTATCTGATTCTGATTTAACTTTGGTGCATGACATCTGTCTAGATTGTCCATTTCATCCATATTTTCCAGTTTTGTTGAGTATAGGCTTTTGTATTAGGATCTGATTATTTTTTAATTTCCTCAGTTTCTCTTTTTATGTTTCCCTTTTTTTTTGTAAATTTGGATACTGTCTTTGTGCCCTCTGGTGGGTTTTACTGTTGATTTTCTCAAAGAACCAGTTGTTCCTGGTTTTGTTGATTTTTTTGTAGAGTTATTTTTGTTTCTCCTTGGTTGATTTCAGTCCTGAGTTTGATTATTTCCTGCTACATACTCCTTTTGGGTATATTTGCTTTTCTTTTGTTCTAGAGCGTTCACATATGCTGTCAAGTTGCTAGTGTATGTTCTGTCCAGTTTCTTTTTGGAGGCACTCAGAGCTATGAGTTTTCCTCTTAGCACTGCTTTCATTGTGTCCCATAAATTTGGATATGTTGTGACTTCATGTTAATTAAATTCTAAAAAGCCTTTAATTTTTTTTGTTTATTCCTTGACCAAGTTATCATTGAGCAGATCATTGTTCAGTTTCCATGCGTATGTGGGCTTTCTGTTGGTTTTGTTGTTACTGAAGATGAGCCTTAGTCAGTGGTGATCTGCTAGGGGGCATATGATTATTTCAATCTTCTTGGGTTTCTTGAGGGAGGCCTGGTTTGTGACCATTTCATCGTCAATTTTTGAGAAGGAACCATGAGGTGCTAAGAAGAAACTATATTCTTTTAGTTTAGGATGGAATGTTCTATAGACATATGTTAAAT
Organism: Rattus rattus; assembly: GCF_011064425.1. NCBI lineage: Eukaryota > Metazoa > Chordata > Mammalia > Rodentia > Muridae > Rattus > Rattus rattus. The sequence continues at coordinate 105,171,810 of NC_046155.1, forward strand.
CCATTTGGTTAATAACTTCTGTTAATTTCACCATGTTTCTGTTTATATTCTGTTTCCATGATCTGTCCATTGATAAGAGTTGGGTGTTGAAGTCTCCCACTATTATTGTGTGCAGTGCAGTATGTGCTTTGAGCTTTAGTAAAATTTATTTTATGAATGTGGCTGCCCTTGTATTTGGAGCATAGATGTTCAGAATTGAGAGTTCCTTTTTGGTAGATTTTTCCTTTTATGAGTATGAAGTGTCCTTTTTTATCTTTTTTGATAACTTTTGGTTGAAAATCAATTTTATTCAATATTAGAGTGGTTTCTCCAGCTTGTTTCTTGGGACCATTTGCTTTGAAATTTTGTTCCAGCCTTTTACTCTGAGATAGTGTCTTTCTTTGTCAATGAGGTGCATTTCCTGTATGCAGCAAAATGCTGGGTCCTCTTTAACTATTCAGTCTGTTAGTCTACGATTTTTAATGGGGAATTGATCCATTGATGTTAAGAGATTATAAGATAAAGTGAGTTTTTCTTCCTGTTATTTTGTTGTTATATTTGGGATTGTTTGTATGGGTATCTTCTTTTGGATTTGTTGAAAGAAGATTCTTTCCTTGCTTTTTCTAGGGTGTAGTTTCCCCTTGTGTTGGAGTTTTCCGTCTATTATCCTTTGTAGGGCTGGATTTTTGGAAAGATATTGTGTAACTTTGGTTTTGTTATGGAATATCTTGGTTTCTCCATCTATGGTAATTTAGAGTTTTGCTGGGTATAGTAGCCTGGGCTGGCATTTGTGTTCTCTTAGGGTCTATATGATACCTGCCCAGAATCTTCTGGCTTTTAGAGTCTCTGTTGAGAAGTTTGGTGTAATTCTGACAGGTCAGCCTTTATATGTTACTTGACTATTTTTCTTTACTGCTTTTAATATCTTTGTTTTGTGCATTTGAATATTATGTGCAGGAGGAGTTTCTTTTCTGGTCCAGTCTATTTGGAGTTCTGTAGGCTTCTTGTATATTCATGAGCATCTCTTTCTTTAGGTTGGGGAAGTTTTCTTCTATAATTTTGTTCGCGATATTTACTGACCCTTTAAGTTGGGAGTCTTCACTATGTTCTATACCTATTATCCTTATATTTGATCTTCTCATTGTGTCCTGGATTTCCTGGATGTTTTGGGCTAGGAGCTTTTAACTTTTTGCATTTTCATTGACTGCTGTGTCAATGTTTTTTATAGTATCTTCTGCCACTGAGAGTCTCTCTTCTATCTCTTATATTCTGTTGGTGATGCTTCCACTTATGACTCCTGATCTCTTTCCTAGGTTTTCTATATCCAGGGTTGTTTCCCTTTTTGATTTCTTTATTGTTTTTATTTCCATTCTTAGATCCTGGATGGTTTTGTTCAATTTTATAGGGTTTGTTTTATAAATAGATATTGTTTAAATTTGGTTTTGTCAGGATGGTAGAAAGTTCAAGTGAAAATGTAAGGATTCTTTGGAGAGTCAGTTGTGTTGGGTAGTGTTTTGCTGGGGCAAACATGTGAAGAACTGTTTTGCTCACATGGACACAAGTGGAAGACTAAGGCAGACTCATGAAAGAACGTTTCACTGAAGCAGACACAAAAGAGAGGATGTTCTGCCAAAGTAGGAACATACAAGGATGCGTGATAAAGGATTTTTCCTAATGACATGCGTGTATTATGTCCACCTTACATTGCGTAATTGAGTTGCATTTGTCAGAACTCCTTGGAGTCAGAGTGATCGGATACACATGCTAAGGCAAGACACATTCTGAGGCAAAACCCATGCAGAGACAAACATGTGAAGGACATGTGATGTTTGGAAGCAATACATAGGACTCAACAAAGGGATGGAGAGAGCTCTTGGCTTGTTGGTACAGCTAGCTGTACAATGCTTGTGGGTCTTTCTTCTTTGCCTATCTTCTCTTCCCTGAGAGAGACACAGTGGAAAATTTCTCCTGGTGTTCCTGCTGGCCCCTCCTGCTGACCCAAGCCAAGACTGGGGCCTGTCTGTCTTGCAAGATCCTGTCACCTCTCTTGCTAATCCACTGAACTGGACTGCTGGTATATCTGTGAAATGTTTCTGAGTAGATTGAGTTGTCACTGCCTGTTAACCTGTGAAAGGAACTACCAACTTCCAGTCAACACAGATGAAAGGCCTCCAAAGAACCTTTCTAAATCGTCCCACTTCTCTCATATCCATTCTTTCCCACTACCTCTGGTAGGTGATCTACTACAAGGGAGGTTAAAGCATTTAAGAATCATCATTAAAAATAAGGTTTGGAAAAAATTAAAGTTACAGAAAGTTTTGTATGGTATAGTAATCTGGGCTGACATTTGTGGTCTCTTAGAGTCAGGAAGAAATCTGTCCAGGCCCTTGTGGCTTTTAGAGTTTTTGTTAAGAAGTTAGGTATAATTCTTAATAGTTCTGCTTTTATATGTTATTTGACCATTTTCCTTTGCAACTTCAAATATTCTTTCTTTGTTCTGTACATTTAGTGTTTTGATTATTTTGTGGCAGAATATTTTTGGGGTCCAATCTATTTGGTGTTCCGCAAGCTTCTTGTACATTTACAGGCATCTCATTCTTTAGGTTAGGAAAATTTTCTTCTGTGATTTATTGTTATTATTATTATTAATTTTTTACACTCCAGATTTTATTGCCCTCCTGGTCCCCCCTCCAACTGTTCCACATCCCATACCTCCTCCCTGAAACCCCTGTCTCCACAAAGATGTCCTTACCCCACCCACTCCACCCAACCTCTAAACTCCCTGCAGCCTCCAGTCTCTGGTTAAGTGCATCTTCTCTGTCTGAACCCAGACCCAGTAGTCCTCTTCTGTATATGTGTTGGGGGCCTCATATCAGCTGGTATATGCTGCCTGGTTAGTGATCTAGTGTCTGAGAGATCTTGGGGTCCAGGTTAATTGAGACTGTTGGTCCTCCTACAGAGTTTCATTCCTCCTCAGCTTCCTCCAGCTTTTCCCTAATATAACCACAGGGATCAGCAGCTTCTGTTTATTGGTTGGTTGCAAATATCTGCATCTGACTCTTTTAGCTGCTCATTGGGTCTTTCAGAGGGCAGTCATGATAGGTCTATTTTTGTTAGTACTCATAGCCTAAGCAATAGTGTTAGGCCTTCCCCTTGAGCTGGATCCCATTTTGGGCCTGTTGCTGGACCTCTTTTTCCTCAGGCTCTTCTCCATTTTTGCTCCTGTAGTTCTTTCAGACAGGAACAATTATGGCTCAGAGTTTTGACTATGGGATAGCAACTGGATCCCTCACTTGGTGCCCTGTCTTTCTGATGGAGATGGGCTCTATAAGTTCTCTCTTCCCACTATAGCACATTTCATTTAGAGTTCCTCCCTTTGAGTCCTGAGAGTCTCTCACTTCCCAGGTCTCTGGTACATTCTGGAGGGTCCTCCCAACCTCCTACCTCCTGAGGTTGCCTGGTTCCATTCTTTCTGCTGTCCCTCAGGTCTTCAGCCCGTTTCCCTCACACAATACCAGATCATGTTCCCATCACCTCAGTCCTCTTTCCTTCCCCATCTCGCCCTCCCTCCCCACTTGTGGTTACTTTTTCTTCCCTCCCAGGTGGGACTCAGGCATCCTCACTTGGGCCCTTTAGCTTGTTGACCTTTTGAGTTCTGTGGATTGTACCTTTTGTATTCTGTACATTTTTTTAACTAATACCCACTTATCGGTGAATACATACTATACATGTCCTTTTAGATCTGAGTTACCTCACTCAGGATGATATTTTCCAGTTCTAACCATTTGCCTGCAAAACTCAGCATGTCCTCATTCTTAAAAGAGCTGAGTAGTATTCCATCGTGTAAATGAACCATGTTTTCTGCAATTATTCTTCTGTCATAGGACATCTGAGTTGTTTCCAGCTTCTGCCTATCACAAATAAGGCTACTATGAATATAGTGGAGCACGTGCTCCTGTGGCATGGTGGAACATCTTTAGGGTGTAGTCCCAAGGGTGGAATTGCTGAATCATCAGGTAGATCTATTTCCAATTTTCTGAAGAAACTCCAAATTGATTTCCAGTGTAGTTATACAGCTTGCAATCCCACCAGCATTGGAGGAGTGTTCCTCTTTCTCCACATTCTCACCAACATGTGTTGTCACATGAGATTTTAATCTTAACCATTCTGATTGGTATAAGGTGGAATCTCAGGGTCATTTTGATTTGCATTTCTCTTATCACTAAGAACTTTGAACATTTCTTTAGGAGCTTCTCAGTCATTCAATATTCCTCTGTTTTGAATTCTCTGTTTAGTCCTATAACACATTTTTGGTTGGGTTGTTTGGTTTTTTGGTGGTTAGCTTCCTGAATTTATTTATATATTTTGAATATTAGCCCTCTTTTGGATGTGGTGTTAGTGAAGTTTTCCAATCTATAGAAGAATTCATTAAAAACCTCCAAACCAAAAAAAAAGGCCAGGGCCAGATGAATTTAGTTCAGAATTCTACCAGATCTTCAAAGAAGACCTGATACCAATATTCCTCAAAGTATTCCATAAAATAGGAACAGTAGGAACACTATCTAACTCATTCTATGAAGCCACAATTACTCTGATACCTAAACCACACAAGAACCTAACCAAAAAGGAGAACTTCAGACCAATCTCACTTATGAATATTGATGCAAAAATACTGAATACAATACTTGCAAACTGAATCCAAGAATATAATAGGATGTTACCATCTAACTATGGTGGGCAAGCAGAAGCATTATCAATAAGTCTATATTTTCAGGGGTACCTCTGGGGCTTATCTCACCAGCAATTCATAGGAAGATGTACCACTCCTAACACTAGTATTTTTGTTCTGTATTCTGGCTTCCGAGAGCAGACTTGTCCATTCATATAGGGTACTTCCATCAAAAACCTCTTCTAAATTATTTTTCATTAGCACATATAGTAGTGATGTTCCATATAACATTTCAGTCATTTTTAATTTTGGTTAACCCTATTTTCTACTCTCTTTTCTTCCATATTGTCACTTTTATCCCTGCTTAGACTTTTCCACACCTATTATCTGCCCCCAATTTCACATAACTAAGTTACCTTTTGTTTTTGTAATTTGTTTAGTATTTGTTTACTGAACTATCAGAAGACCAAAGCTCATGTCCCATTTCCTACTTAATTCTGAAAACAGCCATTACTCCAAAGAGCACTAATTCATTTCTTGGAGGGAAAAGATATTAGACAAATCTGAATATTAGTTTGTGGTGGTTTGAATAAGAATGCCCCTCATGCACACATATATTTAAATACTTAGTTACCCATTTGAAAAGATTAGAATAATTGGGAGATGTGGCCTTGTTAGAGAAGGAGTGGCTTTGTCAGAAGTATTTGGAGGAAATGGTTGTAGGCAAAAATCATCATGTCCACAACCACCTTGTTTGACGTGGAGGGGTTAGTCCTTGGACATTTTTCTCCTTCTATACCCTGTGATATGGCTCCTAATATTTCTCTGTCTATCTTCCTCCTCAATACTGCACTCATAAATTTGTATGGTATATTTGCTCTTATTGGTAGATTTAAGGTTGTTTTTATGTGTCAAGGACACTGGAAGAAAACCTGTAGAATCTGCTAATCTGAGTCCATAAGAGCTCATAGAGACTAAACTGCCAATCAGAAAGAATGCATGGGACTGACCTCGGCTCTCTGCACATATGTAACAGTTGTGCAGTTGGGTCTTCATGTGAGACTCCTAAAGCAGGAGTAAGGGCTGTCTCTAACTATATTGCCTGCCTTTGGATTTCTTTTCCCTAACTGGATTCCCTTACTTAGTCTTACTGCAACTTGATATTTGAGACATTGAAGAAAAGGGTAGGAGCAATGGGAAGGAGGAGTGGGGAGTGAGGGACTTGAAAGGAGAGAGGATAAGCTGGAAATGGGGTATAAAATAAACAACTTAATTAAAATATAATGCAAAAATAGTTTTGAAATTTAGTGGTACATTTAAATGGTAATAAAATTAAAACACAATTAGAATTTTTGCTTTCTCTAGTAAAATGAATTTAAAAGCCTCGAACTCAATAATTTGATTCTGCTTACCCAGTAAACACCAAATGGCAGAATATGCATGTATATCAAGTGGCTCTGGAGGATTCAGGATAAACAGTGGTTTCTACAAAGACTTTCTGAGCCATGGGCACTGTCTATGCCTGGCCAGGCAGAGAATGTTGGACTGTGTAGAGTCAAGGTCAAAGATAAGAAATAGATCTTCATCATCAACCTTGAACACATTGACAAAGAAAGAAATGAACATCAAGGCCCTATCATCTAATGTCAAACAAGGAATCTGAGATCACTGATTTTTTTCCCTGTAAGTTTTCCTCCAGAATGTGATTTTAAAGTAGACTCATGCCAGTCAGAGAATCAAGTCCAATGCTTTTGTTGTCGTGGGGACTGCAAGAATCACACTGAGTATTATATGTTCCTAGGACATCATCAGTTCCAAGACAAAGATACTCAGCTTTCCTAAGCTCTCTGTGCAGAAGAGCTATAAAGGGGAGAATGTAAAACAAGTACCATGCTTTCCCATACAAAGTGATAATACAGTGTGGCCTTGTGCAGATAAATCACTTCTAAGACCTAAAGGCACTGGCAACACAGATGCTGTTAATAGCCAGTCCTGATGACTTCAGCCAAATACTGTATTGCCACACTGGACAAATTCATAAAGACCCTCATAGCATCTTCAGGACTTGACCCAAGACTGCTGGAAACATAGCCACCAAAGTTTCCTGTCAGGAATTCACCCACTATCTTATAAAATGCACACCTAATCTCCAGCTATACCTACAACAAAACAGGGTTGTTGTTGTTCTTGTTGTTTACAAAAATATAATACATTAAGCTTGTTAAAATTAATAATCTATTTGCATTCTATTTCTGTCTTGTCCTGTTTGCTGACTCCTTTTCAAGAACCCAAAAGCTTTAAGTCACCTGAACAATTAGTGGCCAAGGAGTGGGTCTCCTCCTTATTCAATTTCTTGGAGAAAAATCAGCATAGAACATGATAACTAAAGATGATTAATCTACTACTAAGATCTATGTGTTTGGAACACAGTCCCACATATTGCTATATTTCTTACCTCCTGGATTTTTAGAGATCATATAGTCTTATTCAGTGTAAGAATAGTACTTATTCATATAGGGCTTGCCTGCTTGGAGATACCACTGAAAATGGACTAAGATTTGGACTGGAAATGTAGCTCTGTTGGTGGTGTGCTTGCATAGCATATATGAAGTCCTGCTTCAACATGCTGCACTATACACATTGGGTATACTCCTACACACAGAACTTAGTAACTGGTAAGTCAAGGCAGAAGAGTCAGAAGTTCAAAGTCATCCTCGGCTACATGCAAGACTATCCTGTACTATGAAAACCCTTTTGTAAGAGAATAAATAAGTAAAATATAAGCCATATAAGCACAAGAACTATGCCTGGTTTTTTAACATGTATAATTAAATGAGCAGAAGGATGCCACATCTGTGGTAGTATATGACATGAATATTTGTTAAATCGATAAATGATACCTGTTTTTTAACAAACATAAGCAAATTTATTTCATCATAGCATCACTTGTATCCAATGAGAAAATTATCTTTAAACAAATGGAAACTGTGATACAACCTTCAAATTGTAAACATCGATCAAGAAGGAAGGCCCGAGTGAGGATGTTTCAATCCCGCTTAGAAGGGTGAACAAAATAATTATAGGAGTCAAAGAGAGGAAAGGAACCTTGGTGGGAGAAGGAGAAGGGAAAGGGGGCGGGATAAGGTATGAAGGGAGACTGGAAAGAAACCCAGAGGGCCAGGGGAATGAATGTGATATGAATATGCAGCTACCAGGGGTGGGAGGTAGGGGGAACCTCTAAAAAGTTCCAGAGTTCACATGTGAGAGTCTCACAGTACTCAATCTGGATGACCTTAGCCAAAATGTCAAGCCATGGGGAGATAAAACTTGAAAATAGCACCTGCAGATAGACAGAGCCCCCAGTGGAGGGATGGGTCACCAACATATCTTCAAAATTTTTGACCCAGAATTATTCCTGTCTAAAAGAAATGCAGGGACAAATACGGAGCACAGATTGAAGGAAAGGCTATCCAATGACTGGCCCAACTTGGGATCTACCCTATGGGTGGGCATCAAACCCAAACCCTAACACTATTACTGATGTCATGTTGTGCTTATAGGCAAGAACCTAGCATGACTGTCCTCTGAGAGACTCTACCAGTAGCTGACTGAGGCAGATGCAAATACTCACAGCCAACCATTGGACTAAGGCCAGGGACCACTTTGGAAGAGTTAGGGGAAGGATTGAAGGAACTGAAGAGGATTGCAACCCCATAGGAAGACCAACATATCAACTAACTCGGACCCCTGGGACATCCCAGAGACTAAGCCACCAACCAAAGAGCATGCATGGGCTGGTCCATGACCCAAGGCACATATGTAGCAGAGGACTGCCTTGCCTGGCCTCAGTGGGAGAGAATACACCTAGTCCTATAGGGACTTGATACCCTAGGGAAGGGGGAATCAGAGGGATGTTGAGAGGCATAAGGTGGTGAGGATAGGTGAGATAGTGGGTAAAGTGAGTGGGACGGGTGGGGTGAGTGGGGAAGCACCCTCTTCAAGGCAAAGGGGAGGGGGATGGGGGAAGAACTCTTGGAGGGGGGACCATAAAAGGGGAAACAATTGTAAAGTAAATAAATAAAACAATATAATAAATATGAAGAAGGATCAGACTTTAAAAAACAAAAAATGAAGCTCACAGAGTTTAACAAAACTGGTGAGCATCACAAGTATCGCAAGCATCTCAGAGCTGGGGTTAAATTTAAGTCATTTAGCTTCATATTCTTAGTATGTGCCTATACATGGCGATAATGCTTCCCTGTCTTATCATTTGGTCTTCTTTCTTGAGGTTTAACATGCTGATATTGGAACTTCATCATAGCCTCTAGGGACAATAGATTCAAGAAAGGGCAAGTCCCATGGGGAATAAAAGAAAATCTACTAACACCTGGGGAAATAAAGGTTTTTTCTCTTCATCTGACTCCAAGGACAAGAGAGACACAGCTAAGGACAACTAAAGATTTTCTGTCACCTGCTTCAGCTTCCTCTGCTCCTGTAAGCTCAGTGCAGATGCATCCCTGCTCAGCAAGGCCAGTGTGTCTCACTTAACATTATTTAAGTATAAAGAGGAGTATTGGTAAACAGATATGAAGAAAGACAAATGGAATGTCTATTACTGCTTATGCTGCTTAAATATTCTCACTGATTCTATGATTCTGTCCAACAAATTTCCAGAAATTTTTAAAGAAATTTCCAATCTTTGTAAGCAAAACCTCTCTCATTAATTATAAGATATTGCCATTTATCATGTATTCATTATTACCATTGCCCTGTTGGTAACTTTTATTTAGCATTCAAAGTAATGGGTTCATTAAACAGTACCTCTTTGGAAATGCATTCAAAGCTCATTGACATGCTGGATCTGACAGATTTTTTAATTTGCTATAAAATTCTGATTTTATATGAATAAATATGATAGTTTTGTGGAAGACATAACCAATTATGACAACCAGCAGATATGATGAAGATATTTCCAAACATCCAATTGCCCCCTCATCATAAAGGATTCCTTTACAAAGCAACTTCTTTCCATTTGTCAAAACATGACCTTTACTTTAAAGATACAACTTAGATACTTTTATGATGCTCCCTGAAGTTTACTTTTGCTTTCAGTGGGGTAGAGAAATCTGATAATGGCTTTGAAAGCTGGAATACAATACCACAATCAGGATGGTAACCTTTCCATAAAAATGTCTGAGGGTAAGCAATTTTCTTTCTTATTTTTATTTCTTTTCCACCATTTATTTTTCTAACCAGGCCACTTAACAGAATTTTGCTTAGTCCACTCGAAATTTAAGAAAAATAAAGTACAAATCAGTTTAATATAGACTAATCACTGTGTGACCTTTTTTAATCCATAACTTGTATGACAGAGCTGGCTTTGTCTTTCAGTGATAGCAAGAAAGTTTCTACTTGAAAGTGACTGCTACATTATTGATCCCTTTACTATTTTGAAATACTTTATTAGAAAACTCAGGATATTACATGCTTCAGGAAATTTTTTTATCAGTTTAACCATAGTCATTCTGTTATAAAAAAAACTCCTGCTCCTTCATAGAGCTTTAAGATTTTAAAGATAGCTTGATATTGACATTATTCATTGATAATATTGAGCTTTCTTCACTAAGTTTTTTTCCTGCTTAGTGAACACTCCTGGGAAAGCTGAGCCTGCAACCTAGTCACCTTTTGTCTGGGCACAGCACTTTCATTCCTCTTCTTCATTCACACTATATCCTCTGGCCTCACACTTGTCAGAATGATCGTTCTATAAGACATATATGAATATTTCATTCCACTAACCCAATGATCACGTGGTTTATTCACGTACAGAATAAAGTCTGGATTCATTAGCATGGGATAAAAATCTAAGAGTGTTTTATTTTTGAGACAACCTTACTCTCTCAGATAGGCTGTTCTGGAACTCATGTCATCATCACTTACATCCCACATGGTGAAATTGCAGGTATGAACAATTACAATGTTTTGATTCTTATGGTGATTCCCTAAACATGTTGAGTAAATCTCATTTTCCAACTTTATCTCATCATGTTTTGTTTAGAAACCAATATCCTAGATTGTAACAATGATGCTAAGATTTTGTTGGTAATCAACAAAATTAGAACCAAATAATACACATAGGATCCATTTCTGTCTGAGAGAACTCCAGAACTGGTTGTTTTTAATGATATATGTCCCCTTCATTATCTTCTCCACTATCTTAATTGCTATTTTGTTTTAGAAACTTCATTAATTCTCAGAAGCAATGAGGAACAAGTCCTCAGACAAATTAGAAGAATTCTGTAAAATATAATTTAGTAGAAATCAGAATGGATTTTCCACTCAGCAGGTATATTTAAAAACCTACTACATGACAGGAGTGGCAGTGCACACCCTTACTCACAGCACTAAGAATGTGGAATCAGAGGCAGGAGAATATGGGTTCAAGGACAAACAGGGTTATAGAGTGAGGCCATATTTTTAAAAAAAAATTCCTATTTCCACCATTGCTCTGAGGTCAGTGAGATCACATAGAAAATAGAAATTTCAGAGGGAGGAGAAACATATTATTTTGATAGACACTAGCCCCTCACTCACTTCTCAAACTCAGAAAATTAGAAAAATGATTAGTTAGCCCATCTGCTACTCCAATTCTATTTCTATTGCTATGTTGTGTTCTTTGTGAAATTATAAATATTGTATATATTTTCCAAAAGTTGGGTTCAAACTGTTTGAGAATAATCAGCTTCTCAAAAGTTTTGGAGCCTGCAGAACAACAATAATATATATGTCAATGTCCCTTCTAAAGACTCAAGGATCTGCCTATGCTTGACCTTTATAGATGATAATTTACAAACTAGGAAAAATGAAATTTACAAGCCCATTCGGGCATGTCCCAGCTTAAACACTAAGAATTCCTCTTCTTCCAACAGATCCTGATATGCACTCTTTCCTGAAAATAATCAGTAATCCAGAGAGACAAAAACAAACAAAAAATAAAAAATCAGCGTAGAACCTGATTTGTGTGCTGAAGAATGTGTCTTCAAGTATACACTGCAGATTTATACCCACGTTCATGGCTACAGGAAACCAGACAAGAGTAACTGAGTTTATCCTCATGAGCTTCTCTTCCCTGCCTACTGAAATACAGACCTTGCTCTTCCTGGCATTTCTCAGCATCTATTTAGTCACTCTGCTGGGAAACAGCCTCATCATTCTGGTGACTTTAGCTGACCCCATGCTGCAAAGCCCCATGTATTTCTTTCTCAGGAACTTATCCATCTTAGAGATTGGCTTTAACTTGGTCATTGTACCCAAAATGTTGGGGACCCTGATTGCCCAGGACACAAGCATCTCCTTCCTTGGCTGTGCCACTCAGATGTATTTCTTCTTCTTCTTCGGAGTGGCTGAGTGCTTCCTTCTGGCCACCATGGCCTATGACCGCTATGTAGCCATCTGCAGTCCCTTACATTACCCAGTCATTATGAACCAAGGGACACGTGTCAGACTGGCTGCTGCTTCCTGGTTTCCAGGATTCCCTGTAGCCACTGTGTCTACCACATGGCTCTTCAGTTTTCCATTCTGTGCCGAAAACAAGGTGAATCACTTCTTCTGTGATGGTCCACCTGTGCTGAGGCTGGTCTGTGCAGACACAGCACGGTTTGAGGTCTATGCCATTGTCGGAACCATTCTGGTGGTCATGATACCCTGCCTGCTGATCCTATGTTCCTACACTCTCATTGCAGCCTCCATCCTCAAGATTCCATCAGCTCAAGAGAAGCACAAAGCCTTCTCCACCTGCTCCTCACACCTGCTTGTTGTCTCTCTTTTCTATGTGTCTTCAAGCCTCACTTACTTTAGGCCTAAATCAAATAATTCTCCTGAAAGCAAGAAATTGTTATCATTGTCCTACACTGTTGTGACTCCCATGTTGAACCCCATCATCTATAGCCTGAGAAATAATGAGGTAAAGAATGCCCTTAGCAGAACCTTCCACAAGGTCCTGGCCCTCAGAAAATTTATCCTGTAGACATTAAAATATATGGTTAATATTTGTCTGCTGGATTTTTGTCAGAAAATTTTATATGGACATCCTAAAACAATAATGATTTAGATGTTTTTTAAATGTCCTAGACATTTAAAAATTAACAAAATTAAATGTTTCTAAATTACAAATTTTGCTTCAGTAGGAGTTTCAGAAAAGAAGAAAACAACCCTCTTCCAAATGAAGTATGACATACACATTTTGAAAAAACCCCAATGTTTCATGCAATGGTAGGCAAGATGTAAAATGCCATGCAAACCCATGAGTTTCTACACCAATCATCATTCCAAAAATGTCCTCCAGTAAATTTATACATCCAAATGCATCCAGGAACCTACATGTCCACAACATTATTAATGTTATATACACTTATTGCCCCCATTGTTTTTTAATAATTTCTTATGTAAAGCCTTCATTGAACTCCCCCCCCACAAAAGATGTAAGACTAACTTGGGGATACAGAGGAGAATATAATCACTTTAGAGATTCAGTTAAAATAAAAATTATCTAAATATCCAAATGTTTAATAAAAACAATCTTCCCCATTTATCCCTTTGCTTGTTAACTGTACAGTAAGTTGTATTATAGAAAGTACAACACTATTTTCATACTGTATCTTCTTTGGATGGAATTGAGAAAGCTGGTTAATTTTAAGACGAAGTGCCACACACCATAACTGAGATTAGGAAGGCCCCAACAAACATCTGCTTTATCTATCTCCTCCCTCCTTGTCTATTATACAGACTTCCTCCAAAGTACCCATTCACTGGAGAGGTAGCAGCCTAGACAAATATGGCTGTACTGAGCATTGATCCTCTCTCTGTATGTAAATCCTCTATCATGGCAACAATAATAACAATGAGAAACACAGCAAATATCTGACATCCAGAGCCAATGACAGAGGAGAATATCAGAGGGTGACTTGACTGTCTAAACAGATCTCCATGAACCTGTTTTCAGCCATACTCATGTCCTAGGTTTCTATCCATGTCATCCATTTCATTTCCTTTAACATATCAGTCAATATTTTTCTTAAAGTTCTCATTAAAATCATTGAAATTAATCCCACTAAGAAGACCATCATGAAGGTATTAAAAATTGAAAAACTAGTGAATCCTATGTTGAAAAAGAATGGATCAAGTTATGCTCATGGATTGGCAGGATTAATATAGTAAAAATGGCCATTTTACCAAAAGCAATCTACAGATTCAATGCAATCCCCATCAAAATACCAACCCAATTCTTCAGAGTTAGACAGAACAATTTCCAAATTCATCTGGAATAACAAAAAAAACAGGATAGCTAAAACTATCCTCAACAATAAAAGGATTTCCAGGGGAATCACTATCCCTGAACTCAAGCAGTATTACAGAGCAATAGTGATAAAAACTGCATGGTATTTGTACAGAGACAGACAGATAGACCAGTGGAATAGAACTGAAGACCCAGAAATGAACCCACACACCTATGGTCACTTGATTTTTGACAAAGGAGCCAAAACCATCCAATGAAAAAAAACAGCATTTTCAGCAAATGGTACTGGTTCAACTGGAGGTCAACATGTAGAAGAATGCAGATAAATCCATGCTTATCCCCCTGCACAAAGCTTAAGTCCAAGTGGATCAAAGATCTCCACATCAAACCAGATATACTCATACTAATAGAAGAAAAGGTGGTGAAGCATCCCGAACACAAGGGCACTGGAGAAAATTTCCTGAACAAAACACCAATGGCCTATGCTCTAAGATCAAGAATCGACAAATGGGATCTCATAAAACTGCAAAGCTTCTGTAAGGCAAAGGACACTGTTCTTAGGATAAAATGGCAACCAACATATTGGGAAAAGATCTTTACCAATCCTACAACAGATAGAGGCCTTATATCCAAAATAAACAAAGAACTCAAGAAGTTAGACTGCAGGGAGACAAATAACCCTATTAAAAAATGGGGTTCAGAGCTAGACAAAGAATTCACAGCTGAGGAATGCCGAATGACTGAGAAACACCTAAAGAAATGTTCAACATCTTTAGTCATAAGGGAAATGCAAATCAAAACAACCCTGAGATTTCACCTCAAACCAGTGAGAATGGCTAAGATCAAAAACTCCGGTGACAGCAAATGCTGGTAAGGATGTGGAGAAAGAGGAACAGTCCTCCATTGTTGGTGGGATTACAGACTGGTACAAGAATCCTGGAAATCAGTCTGTAGGTTCCTCAGAAAATTGGACATTGAAATACCTGAGGACCCAGCTATACCTCTCTTGGGCATATACCCAAAAGATGCCCCAACATATAACAAAGACATGTGCTCCACTAAGTTCATAGCAGCCTTATTTATAATAGCCAGAAGCTGGAAAGAACCCAGATGCCCTTCAACAGAGGAATGGATACAGAAAATGTGGTACATCTACACAATGGAATATTACTCAGCTATCAAAAACAACGACTTTATGAAATTCTTAGGGAAATGGATGGAACTGGAAAATATCATCCTGAGTTAGGTAACCCAATCACAGAAAAACACGCATGGTATGCACTCATTGATAAGTGGATATTAGCCCAAATGCTCAAATTACCCTAGGTGCACAGAACACATGAAACTCAAGAAGGATGACCAAAATGCGAATGCTTCACTCCTTCTTTAAATGGGGAACAAGAATACCCTTGGCAGGGAATAGGGAGGCAAAGTTTAGAACAGAGGCTGAAGGAACACTCATTCAGATCCTGCCCAAAATGTGGCTCATACATATACAGCCACCCAATTAGATAAGATGGATGAAGCAAAGAAGAGCAGGCTGACAGGAACCGGATGTAGATCTCTCCTGAGAGACACAGCCAGAATACAGCAAATACATAGGCGAATGCCAGCAGCAAACCACTGAACTGAGAACGGGACCCCCATTGAAGGAATCAGAGAAAGGACTGGAAGAGCTTGAAGGGGCTGGAGACCCCATATGAACAACAATGCCAACCAACCAGAGCTTCCAGGGACTAAGCCACTACCCAAAGACTGTACATGGACTGACCCTGGCTCCAACCTCATAGGTAGCAATGAATAGCCTAGTAAGAGCACCAGTGGAAGGGGAAGCCCTTGGTCCTGCCAAGACTGAACCCCCCAGTGAACATGATTGTTGGGGGGAGCGCAGTAATGGGGAGAGGATGGGGAGGGGAACACCGATATAGAATGGGAGGGGGAGAGGTTAGGGGGATGTTGGCCCGGAAACCAAGAAGGGGAATAACAATCGAAATGTAAATAAGAAATACTCAAGTTAATAAAGATAAAAAAATAAAAATAAAGAAATAAACTCATTTTTAAAGAAAAAATTTTACATCTGATTTTTGTCCGTTTTACCAAATATGACATCTGTATTTTAGCATTTGCAACCAGTTTGAACTTTCCTTCCATAGTTAGATTAACATCAACAATTTGATTACCAATAAAGTCTATTTAAAGTTTTTTGAAGTTTCAAAGATAGTAATCTTCTCCATTTTCATCTGCTTCACCAACAATACCCCATCTTTGTATGTCATCTATGTACATATGATACCAATGGTGATTCTTGGTAGCATACCCAAAGTCATCCTCTTTTCCCTTTCTAAGTCAATTTCACAGTAAGTACCTGGCATCACTTCATCTTTAAATTTAATATCCAGGCCACTAAATTCTTGAAGTGCTTCTCCCAAAGTTTCACGGTAATGACTGACACCTTTTTTTGACCCCACGTATAATGGAAGTGGAAAGTATTTATATGTTTCTTGGAGATTGTGATAGGGCCCAACAGTATTCATCCATAAAACAACTTCTTCTTTATTTTTTTCTTTTCTTTTATTTTATTGGATATTGTTTACTTACATTTCAAATGTTATCCCCTTTCTTGGATTCCCCTCTGGAACCCCCCATCACATCTCCTCCCTGTTTCTATGAGCATGCGCCCCTAGCCATCCACCCACTCTCTGCCACCTCCCCACCCTGGCGTTTCCCTACACTGGGTCATCAAACCTTCACAGAACCAAGGGCCTCTCCTTCCACTGATGCCCAACAAGGCCATCCTCTGCTACATATGTGGCTGGAGCCATGGGTCACTCCTTGTGTATTCCTTGGTTAGTAGTTTAGTTCCGGGGGGGGGGGCTCAGCATCATCTAGTTGGTTGATATTGTTGTTCTTCCTATGGGGTTACAAACAACTTCAGTCCTTTCTCTCCAACTCCTCAACTGGGGAGCCCGGTTCTCAGTCCAATGGTTGACTTCCAGCACCTTCATCTCTATCAGTAAGGCTCTGGCAAAACCTCTCAGGAGCCCCTATATCAGGCTCCTATCAGCATACAGGTCTTGGCATCCACAAAGTGTCTGAGTTTGGGGACTGGATATGGGATGGATCCGCAGGTGGGGCTGTCTCTGGTTGGCCCTTCCTTCAGTCTATACTACATACTTTGTCTCTGCATTTCCATCCACTTGCCTAAGAATTTCATAAAATCATTGTTTTTAAGAGCTGAGTAGTATTCCATTGTGTAGATGTACCACATTTTCTGTATCCATTCCTCTGTTGAAGGGCATCTGGTTTCTTTCCAGCTTCTGGCTATTATAAATAAGGCTGCTATGAGCATAGTGGAGCATGTATTTTTGTTATATGTTGGAGCATCTTTTAGGTATATGCCCAGGAGTGCTATAGCTGGGTCCTCAGGTAGTACTGTGTCCAATTTTATGAGGACCCACCAGTCTAATTTTCAGAATATTGTATTCTCACCAACAATGGAGGAGTGTTACTCTTTCTCCACATCTTTGCCAGTATCTGCTGTCTCCTGGGGTTTTTGTATCTCAGCCATTCTGACTGGTATGAAATGGAAGCTCATAGTTGTTTTGATTTGCATTTCCCTGATGACTAAGGATGTTGAACATTTCTTTAGGTGCTTCTCAACCATTGATATTCCTCAGTTGAGAATTCTTTGTTTAGCTCTGTGCCCCATAGGGTTATTTGATTCTCTGGAGTCTAACTTCTTGAGTTCTTTGTATATATTGGATATTAGCCCTCTATCGGACACAGGATTAGTAAAGATATTTCATGATCTGATGATTGCCATTTTATCCTATTGGCAGTATCCTTTGTCTTACAGAAGCTTCGCAATTTTATGAGGTCCCATTTGTGGAGTCTTGATCTTAGAGTATAAGCCAGTGGTGCTTATATAGTGAATTGCGTTGATGGACTTCCATATATTGAAACATCCCTGGATCCCTGGTATGAAGCCTACTTGATAATGATGGAAGATTATTTTGATGTGTTCTTGGACTCAGTTTGTGAGAATTGTATTGAGTATTTTTAAAACTATATTCATAAGTGTGTTCTTGCTAGTCAGACTGAGCCTGAGGCAGTGGCAGCAGAAGCAGCAGAAGCAGCAGGAGAAGCAGGAGAAGCTGCAGCAACAATGCAGAGGCTGCCACCAAGCCAGAAGCATGACCAGCAGTGGCCTCATTCTGCATACTCCCACAGGCTATGGGCAGGCCCACTGACTTCTATGCTGATGCTACTGATTCACATCCACCTGGTGCAGACAAATGCATGGAGCTGAGGCCCAGCCACTGCGTCAGCCAAGGTCACCGCCCACTCTTCTCCACCTCTGCCCGCTGACCTCCCAATATTTGTTGAATGGAGAAAATATATTTGTGATTCATATCTACCTATTGATCTCTATTGTGATGAATTCTGGTTGCAAATATGGATTTTGGAAATCTCAATGGAAGAAGAAAAACAAATGTAGTTAAGACATATTATTGGCATCAATACAAAATTTCCTTTACCTGCCAAAGATACACCCACAAAAGTGTATCTTTATTTTCTTACTTAGTTTCTATTCTTACTTAGTTTTTATTCTATACTCATAAACTTATCTAGATTTTGAGGGGAATATGAAACATAAGGAACCCAGAGGGAAAAAATGCAAGATAACCTATGAATATTGTAGAAAAAAGAAGTTTCAAACTCTCTTGAATTTAAAAGGTATGGCCTAGTGGTTTAGATGCCCACAGGTGAGAACTATTAGGGCTTCCCATAGTGACCTTCTTCTTGGGCTTGCCATTCATGTACTCCGTATGCTTCCGTATTGTCCATGCTTTTCACCTTTCCAATGAACACATATTTGCCATCCAACCACTTCCATCTTGGCAAGCCAGATGAAATTTGGAACTATTTGTGCTTTGTTCAGCTTTTTCTATGAACAAAGTACCAGGGCCTGTTTGCTTCAGGATGAAGTTCTTATCTTCAGATTTTTCCCTGTGGGTGGACTTGCTGAGAGTGACATTACGGCATGTGAAGTCACCACCTCACCAAATGAATCTTGGAACAATTCTGTGAACAGAGGAAGCTTTATAACCAAGCCCTGTACAGTGCTCAGAGTTTGATAGTTTTCTTGTGGAACTTTGTTTGCAAACATCTCACAGGATATTCATTTAACATCAACATCAAACACAATATCAAAGAACAGTGGGGTTGATCATAGCTGATAGCAACTGGCTACAGAGGACAGCAGCATCTTCAAAGCTTTTATCCCTTAATTTACTGAGTCTGTTGGCATTTCAACAGTTCCATAGCAGATTTCAAGATTATGTTACTCCTGTGGAATACACACACACACACACACACACACACACACACACACACACACACACACACACACACATTTTTCTGTATAAAATGGCTAGTAATGTTAACATGGGACCATATTGCAGAAAAAGAGGGAAAATCATTTTGAATCATAGTCATTTCCTCTTTCTCTGTGTAATTTGAACTCTTCATTCATCAAAAGATTTTGAAAGTCCTGATCCCACCCTCGGAATCAGTCTCCTCTTGAAAAGGTTCATTATTCATGCCTTTGAGGTATTTCTTCTGAGCTACCTAGGATGCATCACAGAACACTAGTTCCATAGCCCTCATGAACATGCCTGCATAACCTCAATGGCCACTTCCTTCCCACTGAGTCCTTCCCAGGGAGAATGTCCTGAGATTCTGTGAGCACCCTGGCTCACATGTAGGTCCTTATGCCTTGTTGAAGTGGTATCTTACGCATCAGTCATGGTACTGCTTTCATCAGAGCATGAATTAGAGACCAGCTGAGACCAGGAGATCTTTAATTCTAGGATTCCTTTCATAACCTCATGGCACTTTATTTTATAGATGTGTCATTCATTTATTTAATCATTTACTGTTACAAATCTTGCTGTCAAGATTAACCTTTTCCATATTCTTTTAACGTTTCTAGTGGTAGTCTGACAGATGTAAATCTAGAAAACAAACATCTTGAGCAAAATATAAATATAAGTATATGAATTTTTAAGTGAAATAAATCTAGAAGGATCAGGAAAAATTAATGAGTATGTGAGAGAAAAGGTACACATTTCATTTGAACCTCAGAATACATCTCCATTACAATACAATACATTAATACCGTTAATGTATTGGTATCTCATTTTTCTTTTAAAAGGCTGTCACAATTAGGTTGGCCAAATTCATGCCATCTTTCAAGGACCTGCTGTGATGTCTCACACAGTGTGTATTATTTTATGTGCTTATATTCCAAGTTTATTGATAATTTCAATTTTATAAATACTTGTGTTTATTTTTTAAACAAATTTGCCTTCTCTTGAAGTACCTGCAGCTTTTTCAAAACCAAAATGTCACAGATGTTTCTGTTTCAGTATATCAAAAACCTTATGTTCCACACATAAAACAACACAAAAAATACTGGGAGGATGTGAATAAAGTTAGAGTCAGATAAAAAGCATAGAACTTCAAACACAAAGTATTGTCATAAATAACACTTGATACACAATACACACAGTCAAGACAGACAAATGAGGGAGGCTGAAGGTTGGCACCATATATATTTAACACACACAACAAAAAGAATGAAAATTTCAATGATATTTCCACTAGAACATTAGATGTTGAGGCAGATGAATGTGATCATCTAACCTAGTCAAGCATCCTACAGATGATCATGAAAGGCAATGCCATATCACAGAAACCAAAACCAAATCAATCAAGGATTGGCCCATAGCTATGGATGTAGCCTTCAATATAAGCACTACTTTTAATATTTATAAAAAGATTATCCATGAGGACTCATAATGCCAGAGTCAAGCAATAATTAACACAATGTTAAATATGTCATTTATTTGTGTTCACCTTGCACAAAAAAAATCTCTAAATTATAAAATGTGCATTGTGTTTTGTATTGGGCTGGGTACATTCACCTGTGCGTGCAGCTGTATTCATGTAGAGGGGGAAGAGGTCACTGAGTATGTCCTCTATCATTCTCCCTCATTCCTTTGAGACAGGATTTCTCATTAAAGCAGAAACACCATTTTAGATAGGCTGGCTGGCTACCAAGCAGATTCCAGGACATGCCTGACTTTGCTCCCTAGTTCTGGGGTTGCAAACCTATATGGCCATGTCTGGCTTTTTGCAGTGGTGTTGGGGATTTTTCAAGAGATGAGATACCTCCCCTGTCCCTGATTTTTATAGTATAGTATAGTATAGTATAGTATAGTATAGAGTTCTATAGTATAAAAATTGATAAATGAATGGGATAGTGCAGCTTTTTAAAATTATGCTGACTTAAAGTAGCATGAGAATGAATTAATTCAAAGTATTTTTTAATTTTTTTACTAGATAAATTTCTATACTTACATTTCAAATGGTATTCCCTTTCCCAGTTTCCTGTCCATAAGCCTGCATCCCCACCCCTTCCCCCATACAGATGTTCCCCTCACCTCATTTACCACCCCCTGGACATTCCCCTGCACTGTGAGTCCAACCTTGGCAGGACCAAGGGCTTCCCCTTCCACTGGTGCCCCAACAAGTCTATTCTCTACTACATATGCTGTTGTAGCCCTGGGTCAGTCCATGTATAGACTTTCTGTAGTGGTTTAGTCTCTGGAAGCTCTGGTTGGTTGGAATTATTGTTCTTATAGGGTTGCAAGCCCCTTCAGTTCTTTCAATCCTTCCTCTAATTCCTCCCCAAGGGGGTCCTGTTCTCAGTTCAGTGATTTTTTTCAGATCCATAGACTTTGTTAATAATCCACAACAATGCAACCAGCTGATAGCTTTTAACCTTCATTCTTCTCTCACTCATTACATCAACCTCAGTTTCCACTCCCTCCACTTCTTCCAGCCCCTCTCCCCACTTCTTATCTTCCCCAGATGAACCCCTCCTCTACTTGCCTTCAAAGTAAACAGAAAACAGAAAACAAAACAACAACAACAACAAAAAAACCAAAAGTAGGTCTCCCAGGAATACATACCAGACATGGTATAACAAGATAAAGTAAGACCAGGCCCACACCCTCATAGCAAGGCTGGATGAGGCAAAAAAATAGCAGGAAAAGTGTCATGAAAGCAGGTGAGACAGTCAAAGACAGTCCCCACTCGCACTGTTAGGAACCCCACAAGAACTGCAAGCTGTAGAACCATAATGTATATGCAGAGAGCCAATGTCAGTCTCATGCATGCTCTCTGGTTATCACTTCAGTCTCAGTGGGCCGCTAGGAGCCCGCTTATTTGATTCTGGAGGCAATGTTATCCTGCTGTTCTTGACCCAGCTGGCTCCTACAATCCTTCCTCCCCCTCTTCTGCAGGGTTCTTCTGGCTACAAATAGTGTTTGGCTGTGGGTTGCTATATCTGCTCCCATTGGTTACTGGATGAAGCCCCTCAGAAAACAATAAATATAGGTGCTCATCTAATGAGTATAGAAGAATATTATTAGGAATTGTTTCATTGACTTTTTTACTAGTTCTGTTTGATCCTATCCTGGATCTTCTAGCTATCCAGGCTCTGGTTCCTGGACAGCCTAAATATTTAAACCTAAATACCCCTTTCTTTTTTATTTGGTATTTGTTCTACTATAGCCCTCTTCCAACTTATTCCTTTCAGCCCCATTCTATATTTGTTTTGTTTTAATTTTTTATTAGATGTATTTCTTTACTTGCATTTCAAATGTTATTCCCCTTCCCAGTTTCCCTTCCATAAGCCCCCATTCCCTCCCCTCCCCAACCCCATATGGGTATTCCCACTATACATCCCCCTTATTCACCCTCCCATATTCCCCTGCACTGGGGGTCCAACATTGGCAAGACCAAGGGCTTCCTCTTTCCCTGGTGCCCCAAGGCTATTCTCTGCTACATATGCATTTGGAACCCTGGGGCAGTCCATGTATAGTCTTTCGGTAGTGGTTTAGTCCTTGGAAGCTCTGGTTGGTTGGCATTGTTGGTTTTATGGGGTTGCAGGCTCCTTCAACTCTTTCAATACTTCCTCTAATTCCCCCAAGGGGTTCCTGTTCTCAGTTCGGTTGTTTGCTGCTAGCATTGACCTCTGTATTGGACATGGTCTGGATGTGTCTCTCAGGAGATATCTATATCCGGTTCCTTTCAGCATGCATTTTCTAGCTTCATCAATCTTATCTAGTTTTGGTGGCTGTATATATATGGGCCACATGTGTGTCAGGCTCTGAATGGCCATTCCTTGAGACACTGCTCTAAACTTTGCTTCCATATCCCCTCCTATGGATATTTTCCCTCTTTTTTTTATTATTTCAAACACCATTTTAATATGATAGACAATCATTTCTGATATTTTACATAAAATTAACACATAAATCAACCACATAATATAATATTCATATTATGAATTTTTTTGAATTAGCTAATTATATAAGTCCTTTCTAGTATGCACAGTATAGTTAAACTAAGACTTAGAGTGTTATTTAATTGTGAAAAATCAGTGGTCTATCATTTATGTATCAGAAATCATACAAGACTCTCTGGCTTAAGGATTTGTTCAAATTCAGGCATATTGTAGGATGAATTTAATATTTATTTAATATTTCTTGATTTGAACACAAATTTGAATTTTAACATTACAATCATAATGTGTTTTTTTTTCTCCATCTTTATTAACTTGGGTATTTCTTATTTACATTTCAATTTTTACTCCCTTCCCCTATTTCCTGGCAAACATCCCCCTAACCCCTCCCCTTATATGAGTGTACCCTCCCCATCCTCCTCCCATTACTGCCTTACCCCCAACAATCCCGTTCACTGGGGGTTCAGTCTTGGCAGGACCAAGAGCTTCCCCTTCCACTGGTGCTCTTACTAGGCTATTCATTGCTACCTATGCAGTTGGAGTCCAGGGTCAGTCCATGTATAGTCTTGGGGTAGTGGCTTAGTCCCTGGAAGCTCTGGTTGCTTGGCATTGTTGTTCATATGGGGTCTCAAGCTCCGTCAAGCTCTTCCAGTCCTTTCTCTGATTCCTTGAACGGGAGTCCCGTTCTCAGTTCAGTGGTTTGCTGCTGGCATTCGCCTACGTATTTGCTGTATTCTGGCTGTGTCTCTCAGGAGAGATCTACATCCGGTTCCTGTCAGCTTGCACTTCTTTGCTTCATCCATCTTATCTAATTTGGTGGCTGTATATGTATGGGCCACACGTGGGGCAGGCTCTGAATGGGTGTTCCTTCAGCCTCTGTTCTAAACTTTGACTCCCTATTCCTCCCAAGGGTATTCTTGTTCCCCTTTTAAGAAGGAGAGAAGCATTCACATTTTAGTCATCCTTCTTCTTGAGCTTCCTGTGGTCTGTGGATTGCATCTTGGGTAATTCAAACTTTTTTGCTAATCAATGAGTTACCAATGAGTGTACACCAAGTGTGTTTTTCTGTGATTGAGTAACCTCACTCAGGATATTTTCTAGTTCATTTGGCTATAAATTTCATGAAGTCATTGTTTCTGATAGCTGAGTGGTACTCCATTGTATAGATGTAGCACATTTTTTTAATCCATTCCTCTGTTGAAGGGCATGTGGGTTCTTTCCAGCTTCTGGCTATTAAAAATAAGACTGCTATGAACATAGAGGAGCATGTGTCTTTCTTGTATGTTGGAGCATCTTTTAGGTATATGCCCAATAGACCTCTATATATAGCTGGATCCTCAGGTTGTGGAATTCCCATTTTCCAAGGAACTTCCAGACTGATTTCCAGAGTGGTTGTATCAGTTTGCAATTCCACCAACAATGGAGGAGTGTTCCTCTTTCTCCACATCCTCACCAACATCTGCTCTCTCATGAGATTTTTATCTTAGCCATTCTGATTGGTGTGAGGTTGAATCTCAGGCTTGTTTTGATTTGCATTTCCCTGATGCCCAAGGAAGTTGAACATTTCTTTAGATGCTTTTTGACCATTCAATAATCCTCAGCTGAGAGTGCTTTGTTTATCTGTGTACCCCATTTTTTTTATTAACTTGAGTATTTCTTATTTACATTTTGAGTGTTATTCCCTTTCCCAGTTTACGGGCCAACGTCCCCCTAACTCCTGCCCTTCCCCTTCTTTATGGGTGTTCCCCTCCCCATCCTCCCCTCATTGCCGCCCTCCCCCCAACAATCACGTTCACTGGTGTACCCCATTTTTAATAGGGTGATTTGGCTCTCTGGAGTCTAATTTCTTGAGTTCTTTGTATATTTTGGATATTATCCCTCTATCCAATGTAGGATTGGTAAAGATCTTTTCCCAATCTGTTGGTTGCTGTTTTGTCCTAATGACAGTGTCTTTTGCTTTACAAAAGCTTTGCAGTTCAGTGATTTGCTGCTGATATTGGTCTCTCTATTGGACATGCTCTGGATGTGTCTCTCAGGAGAGATCTATATCCAGTCCCTTTCAGCATGCACTTTTTAAATTCACCAATCTTATCTAGTTTTGGTGGCTGTATATATATGGGCCACATGTGTGTCAGGCTCTGCTTCAGTCGCTGCTCTAAACTTTGTTTCCATATCTCTTCCTGTGGATATTTTCCCCTTTCAAGAAGGAATGGGAGCATCTGCAGTTAATTCAAAGTATTTTTAAGAAGAATTTTTGGGAAGCGGTGGTGAATGGTATATGTATAATTGTGTAAAGACAAGGGATAATTCTAGAGAAAGACTAATTCCTGCAGCAGAACCTAGGTGTCCTAAGGGTATAGAGAAGACAGGAAATCTATGTAAAAGAAGGGGCTCTGGAGTATTTCCCTTCTCACACCTTCTTCTGCATGTTAAGAACTTCTGACTTCCAAACCAATGGAAATTCATCTTGTTTCAGGACAAAAAGATAATCACTACATATCATATTGTCTCAGAATTAGTTCCCAAGTCAGAAAGTCAAGACAGTTTATTACTAAAGGAATAACTGAGTCAAGCCAGTACGGTACAGAGAGGAGACAAAGTGAAGCAAAGCTTCAATTTTACATTAATTCCTGGCATCAGCCTCATCCTACAGTGGAAAAAAAGCCACTGAACCCAGAGAACCCAGCCATGATGAGCACCAGTACCAGGAAGTGCAGACTAATCTCATCACCAGAGACCTGAATCCTCAATGTTTCTATCAATGCATTTATTTACGGTTTTCTCTCTTCCGTTTTTTTCTTTTTCATTTTTAAAAAATTGACCAATGATGCTAATAAATAAAGTATTTATATATGCATAAAAGTGGGGAGGTGTTTCAGAGCAGGTAGCACTAGCAAAGGGGGAATGCTGGCCTGGACTTCTATAGAAAAAAATGGATGAACTTACAAAAAGAAAGGCGTTTTAAAATCATTTTTTGTTTGCTTGTTTGTTTGTTTGTTTGTTTTTATTCCCTTAAGTTGAAGTAAAAGTTTCATGGTTCCGAAATCTGCATGCTGCACACACAGCCAAAGGACCAGAGAATTCAGCACCCCTCTTCCTCCGTGCCCAACTCAAAAGATATGAGGCTCTGGTCTGCAGCTACTGACTCATCTGTCTTCAACTCTTGCGGAGAGAGTAACCTGCTGGTTAGTGTTCTAACAGTTTTGAAACACAGAACCCATTCCAGAGAAACGCCCTTGAAACGCTTCCTTCATGTTACTAAGGGAGGGGCTGGGCCTGAGGAGGGATCTATGGCCATCAGGTTAGCGTCCCAGGGGCAGTCTCCAAACAACTGAAAGGGAACTGCAAAGGCATTTCCCAGCAGAGCTCAGCCCTTTCTTGGGGTCTGGTGGACGTGTGAGGCTCTCTGCCCTACTGGAGTGTGCTAGTGGAGTATGAAGGGATCATAACACTGAAGTAAAAGAAAACCCGCACACCATGGAATGAAAGTATGTTAACCAAGGAGGAAGCACTGCAGTTAGCGTGCGTCATGTCCATTTGTCCAGCTCTGTTCCAGTCCAAATTCACTCTGAGTCACTGCTGTTGAAACTTGAACTCTGGAGCTGATGCTCGCACACTCCGAGCTGCTACTACTGAGACTTGATTGGCCTCCGGAGGGAGCTGAGCCAGAATTTGCGGAATTTCCAAGCATAGACACCCTTCACCTGCAGCACATCATCTTACGTCATCTGTTCAGCTTTTTCTTACTAACGACTGGTCTTTTAAAAGACATCAATGGGGGGAACCTCGGTTCTTCAACACAAGCTTTGTAAGTTGAAAAATAAGCCATCAGGCCAAGATCTTGACATTTAATTTTCAACTAAGTAATAATATACAGAGTTTAAGAAAAGGCCTGCTCCGTGTTATTTGTTTGTTTGTTTTGTTTTGTTTTTTAAGGCTGCTGAATGGTTTTGGAATGCAGGATTAGACTGTACTAGCTCTGAACATTGTGGCCTCAGCCAAGAACACACAGGCCAGGCCTGGAAACACCCACCACTGCAATCTGCCAAGGCTCTCCTTGACTTTCCACATGGGTCCCTGTTCAAGAATTTCCAGTTAGTCGAGAAGACAGGTTCTTCTGACCCCCAGACCTGAGAGAGCTAAGTCAGAGCCTTGTATTGTATGATTTTACTTGGGGTGGGGTCCCTGCAGTTTCTTCCATTGCATCTATGCAGAGCCAAGGACTCATCCTTACCCATCCCTACATGGGAGATATTTAAAATGTTTAAGGTCGATCCCTCCAGGCCTTGTGGATGTGGACTGTCTGTGGGCATCAAGCTTGGGAAGTGGCTGGCTGGCTGGCTGGCAGGCTGGCTGGCATGTCTAGACACCTGGTAAGTTATAACCAAGTTAAACTTGTAAGCCAGTTTTGTTTATAATAAAGATATAAGTAGCTTCCTGGTTGCTGCCGCCGCGGAGAGCTCGTAGGCAGCACCCCACGAGAAAACTTGGGCCTCGGGACCACAGGTAAGACCAACTTTTCTGCTGCAAGCGACCTGCCTGGTGAACTCAGGACACACAGAGGCAAAATTCCTCTAGGACCGGGCACTTCCCATGGTTACCGGGAGTCCCAAACCCACGGATCCCTGCCCGCAGCAGCTCTCTGCTCCCAAACCCCATGGGAGAGAGACCTCACCGCCTGGTCAGGTGGGCACTCCTGAGGCTGCAGAGACCACCAACACTGCCCACCCTGCTCACATCCCTGGCCCAAGAGGAAACTGTATATGGCCCCTGGGTTCCCGTAGAGGAGGACCCAGGAGCAGCAGGACCGCTGTGTCTGAGACACCACCAGAACCTGAAGGGACTGACCGGATAAACAGTTCTCTGCACCCAAATCCCGTGGGAGGGAGAGCTAAACCTTCAGAGAGGCAGACACGCCTGGGAAACCAGAAGAGACTGCACTCTGCAGACATCTCTGATGCCAGAGGAAAACACCAAATGCCATCTGGAACCCTGGGGCATGAAAGCTCCTGGAAAGGGCGGTGCAGATCTTCCTGGTTGCTGCCTCCGCGGAGAGCTCATAAGCAACATCCCACGAGCAAACTTGAGCCTCGGAACCACAGGTAAGACCAACTTTTCTGCTGCAAGTGACCTGCCTGGTGAACTCAAGACACAGGCCCACAGGAACAGCTGAAGACCTGTAGATAGGAAAAACTACATGCCCGAAAGCAGAACACTCTGTCCTCATAACTGGCTGAAAGAAAACAGGAAAACAGGTCTATAGCACTCCTGACACACAGGCTTATAGGACAGTCTAGCCACTGTCAGAAATAGCAGAACAAAGTAACACTAGAGATAATCTGATGGTGAGAGGCAAGCGTAGGAACCCAAGCAACAGAAACCAAGACTACATGGCATCAACAGAGCCCAATTCTCCCACCAAAGCAAACACGGAATATCCAAACACACCAGAAAAGCAAGATCTAGTTTCAAAATCAGATTTGATCATGATGCTGGAGGACTTCAAGAAAGACGTGAAGAACTCCCTTAGAGAAACAGAGGAATCGCAAAAATCCCTGAAAGAATTCCAGGAAAACATAAATAAACAAGTAGAAGCCCATAGAGAGGAGTCACAAAAATCCCTGAAAGAATTCCAGGAAAACACAATCAAACAGTTGAAGGAATTAAAAATGGAAATAGAAACAATCAAGAAAGAACACATGGAAACAACCCTGGATATAGAAAACCAAAAGAAGAGACAAGGAGCTGTAGATACAAGCTTCAGCAACAGAATACAAGAGATGGAAGAGAGAATCTCAGGAGCAGAAGATTCCATAGAAATCATTGACTCAACTGTCAAAGATAATGTAAAACAGAAAAAAAGCTACTGGTCCAAAACATACAGGAAATCCAGGACTCAATGAGAAGATCAAACCTAAGGATAATAGGTATAGAAGAGAGGAAGACTCCCAGCTCAAAGGACCAGTAAATATCTTCAACAAAATCATAGAAGAAAAACTCCTAACCTAAAAAAAAGAGATACCCATAGGCATACAAGAAGCCTACAGAACTCCAAATAGATTGGACCAGAAAAGAAACACCTCCCGTCACATAATAGTCAAAACACCAAACACACAAAATAAAGAAAGAATATTAAAAGCAGTAAGGGAAAAAGATCAAGTAACATATAAAGGCAGACCTATCAGAATCACACCAGACTTTTCACCAGAAAATATGAAAGCCAGAAGATCCTGGACAGATGTCATACAGACCCTAAGAGAACACAAATGCCAGCCCAGGTTACTGTATCCTGCAAAACTCTCAATTAACATAGATGGAGAAACCAAGATATTCCATGACAAAACCAAATTTACACAATATCTTTCTACAAATCCAGCACTACAAAGGATAATAAATGGTAAATCCCAACATAAGGAGGCAAGCTATACCCTAGAAGAAGCAAGAAACTAATCGTCTTGGCAACAAAACAAAGAGAAAAAAAGCACACAAACATAACCTCATATCCAAATATGAATATAACAGGAAGCAATAATCACTATTCCTTAATATCTCTCAATATCAATGGCCTCAACTCCCCAATAAAAAGACATAGATTAACAAACTGGATACGCAACGAGGACCCTGCATTCTGCTGCCTACAGGAAACTCACCTCAGAGACAAAGACAGAAACTACATCAGAGTGAAAGGCTGGAAAACAACTTTCCAAGCAAACGGTCAGAAGAAGCAAGCTGAGTAGCCATTCTAATATCAAATAAAATCAATTTTCAACTAAAAGTCATCAAAAAAGATAAGGAAGGACACTTCATATTCATCAAAGGAAAAATCCACCAAGATGAACTCTCAATCCTAAATATCTATGCCCCAAATACAAGGGCACCTACATACTTAAAAGAAACATTACTAAAGCTCAAAACACACATTGCACCTCACACAATAATAGTGGGAGATTTCAACACCCCACTCTCATCAATGGACAGATCATGGAAAGAGAAATTAAACAGAGACGTGGACAGACTAAGAGAAGTCATGAGCCAAATGGACTTAACAGATATTTATAGAACATTCTATCCTAAAGCAAAAGGATATACCTTCTTCTCAGCTCCTCATGGTACTTTCTCCAAAATTGACCATATAATTGGTCAAAAAACGGACCTCAACAGGTACAGAAAGATAGAAATAATCCCATGCGTGCTATCAGACCACCACGGCCTAAAACTGGTCTTCAATAACAATAAGGGAAGAATGCCCACATATACGTGGGAATTGAACAATGCTCTACTCAATGATAACCTGGTCAAGGAAGAAATTAAAGACTTTTTAGAATTTAATGAAAATGAAGGTACAACATACCCAAACTTATGGGACACAATGAAAGCTGTGCTAAGAGGAAAACTCATAGCACTGAGTGCCTGCAGAAAGAAACAGGAAAGAGCATATGTCAGCAGCTTGACAGCGCACCTAAAAGCTCTAGAACAAAAAGAAGCAAATACACCCAGGAGGAGTAGAAGGCAGGAAATAATCAAACTCAGAGCTGAAATCAACCAAGTAGAAACAAAAAGGACCATAGAAAGAATCAACAGAACCAAAAGTTGGTTCTTTGAGAAAATCAACAAGTTAGATAAACCCTTAGCCAGACTAACAAAAGGACACAGAGAGTGTGTCCAAATTAACAAAATCAGAAATTAAAAGGGAGACATAACTACAGATTCAGGGGAAATTCAAAAAAATCATCAGATCTTACTATAAAAGCCTATATTCAACAAAACTTGAAAATCTGCAGGAAATGGACAATTTCCTAGACAGATACCAGGTACCGAAGTTAAATCAGGAACAGATAAACCATTTAAACAACCCCATACCTCCTAAGGAAATAGAAGCAGTCATTAAAGGTCTCCCAACCAAAAAGAGCCCAGGTCCAGACGGGTTTAGTGCAGAATTCTATCAGACCTTCATAGAAGACCTCATACCAATATTATCCAAACTATTCCACAAAATTGAAACAGATGGAGCACTACCAAATTCCTTCTATGAAGCCACAATTACTCTTATACCTAAACCACACAAAGACCCAACAAAGAAAGAGAGCTTCAAACCAATTTCCCTTATGAATATCAACGCAAAAATACTCAATAAAATTCTGGCAAACCGAAGAGCACATCGAAACAATCATCCACCATGATCAAGTAGGCTTCATCCCAGGCATGCAGGGATGGTTTAATATACAGAAAAACATCAATGTGATCCATTATATAAACAAACTGAAAGAACAAAACCACATGATCATTTCATTAGATGCTGAGAAAGCATTTGACAAAATTCAACACCCCTTCATGATAAAAGTCCTGGAAAGAATAGGAATTCAAGGCCCATACCTAAACATAGTAAAAGCCATATACAGCAAACCAGTTGCTAACATTAAACTAAATGGAGAGAAACTTGAAGCAATCCCACTAAAATCAGGGACTAGACAAGGCTGCCCACTCTCTCCCTACTTATTCAATATAGTTCTTGAAGTTCTAGCCAGAGCAATCAGACAACAAAAGGAGGTCAAGTGGATACAGATCGGAAAAGAATAGCTCAAAATATCACTATTTGCAGACGATATGATTGTATGGTTAAGT
Organism: Rattus rattus; assembly: GCF_011064425.1. Taxonomy (NCBI): domain Eukaryota; kingdom Metazoa; phylum Chordata; class Mammalia; order Rodentia; family Muridae; genus Rattus; species Rattus rattus. The sequence continues at coordinate 105,203,751 of NC_046155.1, forward strand.
GATCCCAAAAGTTCCACCAGAGAACTACTAAACCTGATAAACACCTTCAGCAAAGTGGCTGTGTATAAAATTAACTCAAATAAATCAGTAGCCTTCCTCTAAACAAAAGAGAAACAAGCCGAGAAAGAAATTAGGGAAACGACACCCTTCATAATAGACCCAAATAATATAAAGTACCTCGGTGTGACTTTGACCAAGCAAGTAAAAGATTTGTACAATAAGAACTTCAAGACACTGAAGAAAGAAATTGAAGAAGACCTCAGAAGATGGAAAGATCTCCCATGCTCATGGATTGGCAGGATTAATATAGTAAAAATGGCCATTTTACCAAAAGCGATCTACAGATTCAATGCAATCCCCATCAAAACACCAATCCAATTCTTCAAAGAATTAGACAGAACAATTTGCAAATTCATCTGGAATAACAAAAAACCCAGGATAGCTAAAACTATCCTCAACAATAAAAGGACTTCAGGGGGAATCACTATCCCTGAACTCAGTATTACAGAGCAATAGTGATAAAAACTGCATGGTATTGGTACAGAGACAGACAGATAGACCAATGGAACAGAATTGAAGACCCAGAAATGAACCCACTCACCTATGGTCACTTGATTTTTGACAAAGGAGCCAAAACCATCCAATGGAAAAAAGATAGCATTTTCAGCAAATGGTGCTGGTTCAACTGGAGGTCAACATGTAGAAGAATGCAGATCGATCCATGCTTATCACCCTGTACAAAGCTTAAGTCCAAGTGGATCAAGGACCTCCACATCAAACCAGACACACTCAAACTAATAGAAGAAAAACTAGGGAAGCATCTGGAACACATGGGCACTGGAAAAAATTTCCTGAACAAAACACCAATGGCTTATGCTCTAAGATCAAGAATCGACAAATGGGATCTCATAAAACTGCAAAGCTTCTGTAAGGCAAAGGATACTGTGGTTAGGACAAAACGGCAACCAACAGATTGGGAAAAGATCCTTACCAATCCTACAACAGATAGAGGCCTTATATCCAAAATATACAAAGAACTCAAGAAGTTAGACGGCAGGGAGACAAATAACCCTATTAAAAAATGGGGTTCAGAGTTAAACAAAGAATTCACAGCTGAGGAATGCCGAATGGCTGAGAAACACCTAAAGAAATGTTCAACATCTTTAGTCATAAGGGAAATGCAAATCAAAACAATCCTGAGATTTCATCTCACACCAGTCAGAATGGCTAAGATCAAAAGCTCAGATAACAGCAAATGCTGGCGAGGATGCGGAGAAAGAGGAACACTCCTCCATTGTTGGTGAGATTGCAGACTGGTACAACCATTCTGGAAATCAGTCTGGAGGTTCCTCAGAAAATTGGACATTGAACTGCCTGAGGATCCAGCTATACCTCTCTTGGGCATATACCCAAAAGATGCCCCAACATATAAAAAAGACACGTGCTCCACTATGTTCATCGCAGCCTTATTTATAATAGCCAGAAGCTGGAAAGAACTCAGATGCCCTTCAACAGAGGAATGGATACAGAAAATGTGGTACATCTACACAATGGAATATTACTCAGCTATCAAAAACAATGACTTTATGAAATTCTTAGGGAAATGGTTGGAACTGGAAAATATCATCCTGAGTGAGCTAACCCAATCACAGAGAAACACACATGGTATGCACTCATTGATAAGTGGCTATTAGCCCAAATGCTTGAATTACCCTAGATGCCTAGAACAAATGAAACTCAAGACGGATGATCAAAATGTGAATGCTTCACTCCTTCTTTAAAAGGGGAACAAGAATACCCTTGGCAGGGAAGAGAGAGGCAAAGATTAAAACAGAGACTGAAGGAACACCCATTCAGAGCCTGCCCCACATGTGGCCCATACATATACAGCCACCCAATTAGACAAGATGGATGAAGCAAAGAAGTGCAGACCGACAGGAGCCGGATGTAGATCGCTCCTGAGAGACACAGCCAGAATACAGCAAATACAGAGGCGAATGCCAGCAGCAAACCACTGAACTGAGAATAGGACCCCCATTGAAGGAATCAGAGAAAGAACTGGAAGAGCTTGAAGGGGCTCGAGACCCCATATGTACAACAATGCCAAACAACCAGAGCTTCCAGGCACTAAGCCACTACCTAAAGACTATACATGACTGACTGACTCTGACCTCATAGGTAGCAATGAATATCCTAGTAAAAGCACCAGTGGAAGGGGAAGCCCTGGGTCCTGCTAAGACTGAACCCCCAGTGAACTAGACTGTCGGGGGGAGGGCAGCAATGGGGGGAGGATGGGGAGGGGAACACCCATATAGAAGGGGAGGGGGAGGGGGGAGAAGGATATTTGCCCGGAAACCGGGAAAGGGAATAACACTCGAAATGTATATAAGAAATACTCAAGTTAATAAAAAAAAATAAACTTATTAAAGTCTCATTTGTGCTGTCCATATATTCTTTGTATGGGGTGGCCATCCCTGAATCTTGCTAGGTTTACCAAGGGCCATACTAATAAGTAAGCAACAACAACCAAACTGACTCTCCTCCCAGCACCTGTCACTTGCCAGTCACTCCACAGCTGAGGTCTGCCTTCATCTCTGTGTCCCATCTCTCCTCTCAATGCTAGTGTGGCTTGGTTTGGCTGTTTCTGGCTTGTTCTTATCTATTTGTTTGGGACGCACTCCCACCCATTGTTATATTTCTTGCCTCCTGAATTTTTAGAGGCCATTTTGTCTTATTTTGTACTAGTCTTCTTGGAGGTACCACTCAATATAGACTAAGATTTAGACTGGGGATGTAGCTCTGTTAGTGGTGTAGTTGCATAGAATACATGAAGTTCTGGTTCAACATGCTTCGTTCTACACATTGGGTATGCTCCTCCACACAGATGTCAGTAACTGGTAAGTGAAGATAGGAGGGTTAGAAGTTCAAAGTCATCCTCACCTACATAGTAAATGCAAGGCCATCCTGTACTATGAGAACACAAATGTAAAAAAATGAATAAGATTTTTAGCTGGAGCCCAAACCTCACTGATCCTGGCCCACAGCTCCTTTCTCCCAAACCCCATGGGAGAGAGAGCTCACCGCCCGGACAGGTGGGCCCTTCTGACACTGCAGAGTGGGAAAGACAACCAAAACTGCCCACCCGTGCCCACATCCCTGGCCCAAGAGGAAACTGTATAGGGCCTCTGGGAACCGGAAGACATGGGCACTGGAGCAGCAGGTCCCCCGCGGTCCAGACACCTCCCTAACTGAAGGGACCTAACAACAGCTCTCTGCACCCAAATCCCATGGGAGGGGGAGCTAAACCTTCAGAGGGGCAGACATGCCTGGGAGGCCAGAAAAGACTACACTCTGCCCACATTTCTCACTCCAGAGGAAAACGACTAATGCCATCTGGGACCCCGGTGCACAGGGGCTCCAGGAAAAGGTGGGACAGGCCCTCCTGGTTGCTGCCTTCACAGAGAGCTTGAAAGCAGACCCCCATGAGCAACTTGAGCCGTGGAACCAGAGGTAAGACCAACTTTTCTACTCCAAGCAACCTGCCAGGTGGACTCAGGACACAATCCCACAGGAACAGCTGAAGACCAGTAGGCAGGAAAGACTCTGCACCCGAAAGCAGAACACTGTGTCCCCATAACTGGCTGAAAGAAAACAAGAAAACAGGTCTACAGCACTCCTGACACACAGGCCTATAGGAAGGTCTAGCCACTGTCAGAAATAGCAGAATGAGGTAACACCAGAGACAACCTGATGGCAAGAGGCAAGCGCAGGAACCCAAGCAACAGAAATCAAGACTACATGGCATCATGGGAGCCCAATTCTCTCACCAAAGCAAACACTGAATATCCAAACATACCAGAAAAGCAAGATCTAGATTTAAAATTACATTTGATCATGATGCTGGAGGACTGCAAAAAAGACATGAAGAACTCCCTCAGAGAAATGCAGGAAAACATAAATAAACAAGTAGAAGCCTATAGAAAGAAATCACAAAAGTCCCTGAAGAATTACAGGAAAACACAATCAAATAGGTGAAGGAATTAAAAATGGAAATAGAAGCAATAAAGAAAGTACAAAGGGAAACAACCCTGGATATAGAAAACCAAAGGAAGAGACAAGGAGCCACAAATACAAGCATCTCCAACAGAATACAAGAGATAGAAGAGAGAATCTCATGAGCAGAAGATTCCATAGAAATCATCGACACAACGGTCAAAGATAATGTAAAGCAGAAAAAGCTACTGGTCCAAAACATACAGGAAATCCAAGACACAATAAGAAGATCAAACCTAAGGATAATAGGTATAGAAGAGAGTGAAGACTCCCAGCTCAAAGGACCAGTAAATATCTTCAACAAAATCATAGAAGAAAACTTCCCTAACCTAAAGAGATGCCTATAAACATGCAAAAAGGATACAGAATATCAAATAGATTGGACCAGAAAAGAAAATCCTCCCGTCACATAATAGCCAAAACACCAAATACACAATCATCCACCATGATCAAGTAGGCTTCATCCCAGGCATGCAGGGATGGTTTAATATACATAAAACCATCAACGTAATCCATTATATTAACAAACTGAAAGAACAAAACCACATGATCATTTCATCAGATGCTGAGAGAATATGATATATATGTAGTGTATTTAAGTGATCCCAAAAGTTCCAACAGAGAACTACTAAACCTGATAAAAAACCTTCAGCAAAGTGGTTGGGTATAAAATTAAGTCAAATAAATCAGTAGTCTTCCTCTACACAAAAGAGAAACAAGCGAGTAAAGAAATTAGGGAAACAACACCCTTCATAAGAGTCCCAAATAATATAAAATACCTCGGTGTGACTTTATACAAGAAAATAAAAGATCTGTATGATAAGAACTTCAAGCTTCTGAAGAAAGGAATTGAAGAAGACCTCAGAAGATGGAAAGATCTCCCATGCTCAGGGATTGGCAGGATTAATATAGTAAAAATGGCCATTTTACCAAAAGCGATCAACAGATTCAATGCAATCCCCATCAAAATACCAGTCCAATTCTTCAAAGAGTTAGACAGAACAATTTGCAAATTCATCTGGAATAACAAAAAACCCAAGATAGCTAAAACTATCCTCAACAATAAAAGATCTTCTGGAGGAATCACTATCCCTGAACTCAAGCAGTATTACAGAGAAATAGTGATAAAAAGTGCATGGTATTGGTACAGAGACAGACAGATAGACCAGTGGAATAGAATTGAAGACCCAGAAATGAACCCACATACCTATGGTCACTTGAGTTTTGACAAAGGAGCAAAAACCATTGAATGGAAAAAAGATAGCATTTTCAGCAAATGGTACTGGTTCAACTGGAGGTCAGTATGTAGAAAACGCATATTGATCCATGCTTATCACCCTGTACAAAGCTTAAGTCAAGTGGATCAAGGACTCCACATCAAACCAGATACACTCAAACTAATAGAAGAAAAAGTTGGAAAGCGTCTCGAACACATGGACACTGGAGAAAATTTCCTGAACAAAACACCCATGACTTATGCTCTAAGATCAAGAATCAACAAATGGGGTCTCATAAAACTGCAAAACTTCTGTAAGGCAAAGGACACTGTGGTTAGGACAAAACGGTAACCAACAGATTGGGAAAAGATCCTTACCAATCCTACAACAGATAGAGGGCTTATGTCCAAAATATACAAAGAACTCAAGAAGTTAGACCATAGGGAGACAAATAACTCTATTAAAAAATGGGGTTCAGAGCTAAACAAAGAATTCACAGCTGAGGAATGCTGAATGGCTGAGAAACAACTAAAGAAATGTTCGACATCTTTACTCATAAGGGAAATACAAATCAAAACAACCCTGAGATTTCACCTCACACCAGTGAGAATGGCTAAGATCAAAACTCAGGTGACAGCAAATGCTGGTGAGCATGTGGAGAAAGATGAACACTCCTCCATTGTTGGTGGGATTGCAGACTGGTACAACCATTCTGGAAATCAGTCTGTAGATTCCTCAGAAAATTGGACATTGAACTGCCTGAGGACCCAGCTATACCTCTCTTGGGCATATACCCAAAAGATGACCCAACATATAACAAAGACACATGCTCCAGTATGTTCATAGCAGCCTTATTTATAATAGCCAGAAGCTGGAAAGAACCCAGATGCCCTTCAACAAAGGAATGGATACAGAAAATGTGGTACATCTACACAATGGAATATTACTCAGCTACAAAACAATGGCTTTATGAAATTCATAGGCAATTGGATGAAACTGGAAAATATCATCCCGAGTGAGGTAACCCAATCACAGAAAGACATACATGGTATGCACTCATTGATAAGTGGCTTTTAGCCCAAATGCTTGAATTACCCTAGATGCTTAGAACAAATGAAACTCAAGAAGGATGACCAAAATGTGAATGCTTCACTCCTTCTTTAAATGGGGAACATCAATACTCTTGGCAGGGAATATGGAGGCAAAGTTTAGAACAGAGCCAGAAAGAACACCCATTCAAAGCCTGCCCCACATGTGGCCCATACATATACAGCTACCAAACTAGATAAGATGGATGAAGCAAAGAAGTGCAGGCTGACAGGATCCGGATGTATATCTCTCCTGAGAGACACAGCCAGAATACAGCAAATACATAGGCGAATGCCAGCAGCAAACCACTGAACTGAGAACGGGACCCCCGTTGAAGGAATCAGAGAAAGGACTGGAAGAGCTTGAAGGGGCTCGAGACTCCATATGAACAACAATGCCAACCAACCAGAGCTTCCAGGGACTAAGCCACTACCCAAAGTCTGTACATGGACTGAACCTGGGCTCCAACCTCATAGGTAGCAATGAATTGCCTAGTAAGAGCACCAGTGGAAGGGGCAGCCCTTGGTCCTGCCAAGACTGAATACCTAGTGAACGTGATTGTTGTGGGGAGGGCGGTAATGGGGGGAGGATATGGAAGGGGAGGGGAAGGGGTTAGGGGTATGTTGACCCGGAATCCAGGAAAGGGAATAACAATCGAAATGTAAATAAGAAATACTCAATTTAATAAAGATTTAATAAATAAATAAATAAATAAATAAATAAATAAATAAATAAAAAAATATAAGCCATATATTCACAGGAACTGTATCTGTTGCTTTTTACTTTTATAATAGAATGTGCAGAAAAATGACTCATCTGTATTAATATGTGACATGAATATTTGTTCAATTGATAAACTATAGGTGTTTTTAACAAATATAAACCAATTTATTACATCTTAGCATCACTTCTGTCCAATGAGAAAATTATCTTTAAACAAACTAAAAACTGAAGCTCGGAGAGTTTAACAAAACTGGTGAGCATCACAAGCAGAGAGCCCCAGACCTGGGGTTAAATTTAAGACGTTCAGCTTTCAGACTTTCAGGATGTTCCTATACATGGTGATGATGCTTCCCTTCACTAGAATTTGGTCTTCTGTTTTGAGGTTTATCCTTCTGGTATCATCATGGCCTCGAAGGAAAATAGATACAAGAAAGGACAGGTCCCATAGGGAATAAAAACATCTAACACCTGGGTAAATAAAGGTTCTTTCTCTTCATCTGACTCCAAGGACAATGGAGATACTGTGAGGACAACTAAAGATTTTCTGTCACCTGTGTCAGCTTCCTCTGCTCCTGTAAGCTCAGTGCAGATGCATCTCATGGCAGTTTTTCAGCCTGCTCAGCAAGGCCAGTGTGTCTCATTTACTATTATTTAAGTATAAAGAGGAGTATTGGTAAATAGATGTGAAGAAAGACAAATGGAATGTCTATTACCATTTATATTACTTAAATATTCACACTGATTCTATGTTTCCGACCAACAAATTTGCAGAGATTTAAAGAAAATTCTAATCGTCTTAAAGATTCCTCTCTCATTAATTGTAAGTCATCTCTGTTATCTACTATTACCATTGCCCTGTTATTGACTTTTAGCTGGCATTCAAACTAATTGGCTCCATTACACCATGCCTCTTTTGAAATGCATTCGAAGTTCATTAACACTCTGAATCTGTCAGATTTTTTTAATTTGTTATAAAATTTTGTTCATGATTTTATGTAAATAAATATAATTTTATGGAAGACATAACCAATTATGACAGCCAACTGATATGATGAAGTCATTTCCAAACATCCAATTGCCCTTCATCGTAAAGGATTCCTTTACAAAGCAATGTCTTTCCATTTGTTAAAACGTGACACTTACTTTAAAGATACAAATTAATTATTTTATATTACTTCTTGAAATAAATTTAGTTAGGCAGTTGCAGGAAGTAGAAAAGTGTGGTATATCCCTTCTCCCAAAGTGAACAGCTGTAAAAATGCCTTACAGTAAGATATCCAGGACGCTAACATTTCCTTTAAATGATGTTGGTAAGTAATTTTTCTTTCTTCCCCCAAACCAAAGTGTGGTTTATAAGGATATTTTTATTTATTTTACAGTGTTGAATTATTTTTCTAATCAGAAAACTTAACCAAAATTTCCTTATCACGTCCCCCCAATTTTAGGCAAAACAAGATAGCAATCTGTTCATTATAAAAAGTTACTGCATGTTCTTTTTAATACATAACTAGTATTGACAGATCTGGTGCTGCCTTTCATTGACAGTAAGAACTTTTCTACTTGAGAGTTTCTCCTGCATTATTGATCCCTTTACTGTTTTGTAAGACTTTATTAGAAAATTCAAGAAATTATGTGCTTCAGGAAAATCATTGATCAATTTGACCATAGTCATTCTGTGATAACAATCCCCTGTTCCTTGATAGAGTTTTGGGATTTTAAATGTAGCCTTGATAGTCACATTATTTATTAATAATAATGGCCTTTCTTCAATAATTTTTTTTCCCTGCTTCAGAATTGGTTAATAGTGAATACTCCTAGGAAAATTGAGCCTACAACCTGGTCTCCTTGTTTCTGAGCACACAGCTTTCATTCTTCTCCTTCATTCATACTATACCTCCTGGCCTCACAATTTACAGAACAATTTGTCTACACGAAGGGTATGAGCGTGTCATTCCCATGTCCTAATGTCCACATGATTTCTTCATCTAAAAAATAAAGTCCAAATTCATTAGCATGGGATAAAAATCTAAGAGTGCAAAATATCCAACACCAACCATTATTTTTCTTTTCTCTTTTTTCTCTAAAAATGTTAGTTTGTGGGATTTTTTTATTGGTTTGTTTGTTTAGTTTACTTTTAAAAGAGAAGCCTTACTCTCTAATACAGGTTAGTCTAGAACTCACAAAAGTTCCAGATTTGCCTGGAACACATGGCCATCACCTGCCTCAGCCTCCCAAATGCTGGGAATATAGGTATGACCAGTCACACCCAGAATCTAAGTTTCTTTCACTTTTCATGGTTTTCTTTTTTTTTCTTATGCTGATTCCCTAAACGTATATAGTTTACTATATTTATTTTCCAACTTTATCATATCGTGTTTTCTTAGAATTCAATATCATGAATTGCAGCAGTGACACTAAGTACTTGTTGATAATCAACAAAATTAGAATGAAAGAGGATCCAATTACATCTAAGGAACCTCCTGAACTGGTTGATTTTATTTTTCTTTATTGGATTTTTTTTATTTACATTTTAAATGTTATCCAGTTCCCAGTTTCTGGTCCATAAACCTCCGATCCCATCCCCCTCCCCCCTGATTCTATGAGGATGTTTACCCACACACCCACCCACTCACCCATTCCCGACTCCCCCCTTGACATTCCCCCCACACTAGGACATCATGCATTGGCAGGACCGTGGATTCTCCTCCCATCGGTGCCCAATAGGGCCATCCTCTACTACATATGCCAAACAGGGCAATACAGTACAGCTGCAAATCTGTGTATGGAAAAGAACATACATGTTCTTTCTTGATTTTTCACCATTACTCTGAGGTTAAAGTATTCACACAGAAATAGAATTTTCAGGGGAAGAGAGAGCATAAGCTGTTTTCAATAGCTGTTAGCCCATCATTCACCTCTCAAAGTCAAGTCTCAAAAAGATTATAAAAAAATCATTACTTGACCTAGCTACTTTTATTATTTTATTTTTAGAGCCTTGATAAATTTCTATTTGATATACTTTTGTAAATTATTGACCATGGATATATTTCTGAATTGTTAGGGTGCATTAAGGACCATCACATCTCCAAAAATATATTCTTCGATGCCCTTTCTACAAATTCAGGTCTCTACCTATGCTTGGCCTTTCTAGATGTTCATGTACAATCTGGAAAAAATCAACTTCAGAAGTTCATTCAGGCATGTCTAAGCTTATGCACTAAGAATTGGTCTTCTTCTTCCCAAGGATCCTTACTCTGGCTCTTTCCATGAAATTAATCAGTAATCTGGAGAAAAAGAATCCAAAATCTGATTTTTGTGCTCAAAAATCTGTCTTTATGAGCACAGGAGACTTTTGGCCATAGCCATGGCTGCAGGAAACCAGACAAGAGTAACTGAGTTTATCCTCATGAGCTTCTCTTCTCTGCCTTCTGAAATACAGGATGTTCTATTCCTGGCCTTTCTAGCCATCTATTTAGTCACTCTGATGGGAAATAGCCTCATCATTCTGGTGACCTTAGCTGACCCCATGCTGCAAAGCCCCATGTATTTCTTTCTCAGGAACTTATCCTTCTTAGAGATTGGCTTCAACATGGTCATTGTACCCAAAATGTTGGGGACCCTGATTGCCCAGGACACAAGCATCTCCTTCCTTGGCTGTGCCACTCAGATGTATTTCTTCTTCTTCTTTGGAGTGTCTGAATGTTTCCTCCTGGCCACCATGGCCTATGACCGCTATGTAGCCATCTGCAGTCCCTTACATTACCCAATCATCATGAACCAAGGGACACGTGTCAAACTAGCTGCTGCTTCCTGGTTTCCAGGAATCCCTGTAGCCACTGTGCAGACCACATGGCTCTTCAGTTTTCCATTCTGTGCCAACAAAGTGAACCACTTCTTCTGTGACAGCCCACCTGTGCTGAGGCTGGTCTGTGCAGACACAGCACGGTTTGAGGTCTATGCCATTGTCGGAACCATTCTGGTTGTCATGATACCCTGCCTGCTGATCCTATGTTCCTACACTCTCATTGTAGCCTCCATCCTCAAGATTCCATCAACTCAAGGGAAGCACAAAGCCTTCTCCACCTGCTCCTCACACCTCCTTGTTGTCTCTCTTTTTTATGTATCCTTAAGCCTCACATATTTTAGGCCTAAATCAAATAATTCTCCTAAAAGCAAAAAGTTGTTATCATTGTCCTACACTGTTGTGACTCCTCTGCTGAACCCAATAATCTATAGCCTAAGAAATAATGAGGTGAAGAATGCCCTCAGCAGGACCTTTCACAAGGCCCTGGCCCTCAGAAAATTGATCCTGTAGACATTTAAAGGTAAGGTTAGTATTTGCTGAATGGAGAGCATATATTTGTGACTTATATCTACCTATTGATCTCTATTGTGATGAATTCCGGTTGCCAATGTGGGTTTTGGAAATCTCATTGGAAGATGAAAATACCCACTAATATAGTTTAGACATATTATTGCAACCTACACAAAATTTACTTTACTTGCTAATGATATAATCACAAACTCTATCTTTAATTTTCTTGTTCATTTTCTATTAATAGTCATGAACTTAACTCTTAAATCACTTAGACTTTGAGGTGAATAAAGAACAAAAGAACCCAGAGAACTACAGTGAGATGAACAATGAGTAGTGTGGTCAGATGAGGTGGGAATCTCCTGAAGGATTGAGTAGTGCTTAAGATATCCACAGGGCAAAAGTATTAGGGCTACCCATGGTGTCATTCTGGTCATTCCAAGTCTTCCCTGCTTCCAAATTGCCGATGGTTTTCACCTTTCCAATGAACACATATTTATTATTCATCATGGTATGGCAAATGAAACTCAAAACTCTTTGTGTTTGTTTGGTCCAGAATTTTCTATGGACAAAATACCATGGCCTGTATGCTTCAGGATGAAGTTATAACCTTCAAATTCCTCCCTACTATTCCTTTCATAACCTCATGGCACTTTATTTTATAGATGAGTCATTTGTTTATTTAATCATTTACTGTTACAAATTTTGCCATCAAAATCAGCTTTTTGCACATGTCTTTTATTTCTAATGATATGTATGACAGATGTAAATCTAGAAAATTAATTTCTGGGGCAAAATATAAATGCAAGAATAATATTACATAATGAAAATATCAATCCATTAAAATTACCACCAGCAGGTTTTTAGTATGTTTATTTCATTGATATTTCATTAAGAATATTTATTATGATAAATTGATATTGACTATTTCATTTGCATAATAAATTCAGTGAATTTTTAATTAAATAAAATAAATCTTGAAGAGTGAGGAAAAATAGAGGAGTATATGAGAGGAAAGGTACACATTTCATTTGAACCTCTGAATACATACTTCAGATAATTAACACAGGTAATGTCTTAATATTCCACTGTTTCTCTTCAAAGCCTGAAACCATTATTTGGTCAAATTCATCCATCTTTCAATTATTCACTACAATTTATCATACAGTCTGTACTATTCAATTCATTTGTGCTTAAATTCCAACTTTATCAATAATTTCAACTTTATAAACACTTTTGTGCATTTAGTTTACAATCTAGCTTTTCTTGAAATACTTTTTAATTCTTTGAAAACTAAAACTTCATTCTGTTTAGGTATATCAAAAGCCTTATATTCCACAGAACTACAAAAAACACTAGGAAGATATGGATAGAGTTAGAGCCTAATAAAAACTATAGAATTTCAAATCCAGAGTATTGTCATAATAACACTTGATGTGTAGATACACAATACAACACAATGCAATAATCAGTAGATATTTAACATGCACAACAACAAGTAGAACAGAAATTCTGATGGTATTTCCAATAGAACATTAGATGTTGAGGCAGATGAATGAGGTAGTCTAATCTAGTGAAACATCCTACAGATGATCATAAAAGTCAATACTGTATCCCAGAAACCAAAACCAAATCAATCAAGGTTTGTCCCATAGCTGTGGGTGGAAACTAAGGTATAGGTATTATTTCAAATGATTGTAAAAAGAATATCCATGAAAACTCAAAATGCAAGACTTAATAATTAGTTCAATGTTGAGTATATAATTACTTTGTACAATAAAATTTTAAATTATAAAATGTGTGTTCTGTTTTGTATTGGGCTGGGTAAATTCAACTGCATACATGTAGAGGGGAGAAGAGGTCATTGAGTATGTTCCTCTATCATTCTCTCCCTTGTTTCTTTGAGACAGTATCTGGCATTGAAGCAGAAGCATATCATTTTGGATAGGTTGGCTGGCTAGCAAGCTCCTGGGACCTGCAGGATTTTGCTCCCCGCCCCGTCAGTCTTAGGATTACAGCCATATATAGTCATGTAAGGGATTTTACAAGGATGCTAGAGATTTGTACTCAGATTTGTACAGTGAGTGAGCACTGCCCCTGTCTTTGACCTTTATAGTATAAAAATTGACAAATTAATGGGATACTCCAGCTTTACAAATGATGCTATGTTGAAGTAGTATGAGAATAAATTAATTCAAAATAATCTTTAAAGAAGAGTTTATGGGAAGTGATTGTAGACGGCATATTGATAATTGTGCTACTCCAAAGACCAGGGACAAGTCTGGAGAAAGACCAGGCCTTACAGCAAAACTAAAGTGTCCTGAAAGGTTGGAGAAGACACATAAACTATGTAAAAGCTGGGGTTACACGTGATTTTTCTTCTTGCCTGTTCTTCTGTTTGTTTAGAACACAAAACCAAGAGGAACATCACTTGCTGCGGGACCCAGCAATGATCAGCACACATTGGTTCCAGAGTCAGAAAGTCAAGACGAAAATTTGATTACCAATGACATAATTGAGTAGAGCAATTGTAGTAGAGAGGAGAGAGTATGAAGCTTAGCTTTGATTTCATATGAAATCCTGGCATCAGTCTGATCCTCCATGTAACAGTGAGGCATAAGCAAATCTTTATCCTTCCTATGGATCATATACGATAAAGAGGAGAGAGCATTCTTCCAGAAACCTCAAGCTCAGAAGGATTTTAGGATTCAAGGACACTCTTCTATAGGTACCAGAAAATCTGAAAGAAAAGCTTGTACCAAGTTTAGGAATGTTGTGAATTTTAAATTATAAATGTGTATTACCTTGATTTGTAAAATTAAAGTTTCTAAAGGAAAAGATTCACAGAGTCTGTAAAATTGGCACAGAGAAAGAATGTAAGAGCTAGAGGGTGGGGTGGGATACTGTAAAAGGTTATCTTCTAAGCATGGCATAGCTCTTGCATTAATGAACTCATAGCAAATAAATTGTTTACCAGACAAGACCTGGATAAGGTCAAGACAACCACAATTCCAGGATGGAAAGGAATGTATACTCCAGGCCCTACTCTTTCATGATAATGTATTGGAACCTGATAGCTCCTGGAAGAAGGTACAACCATTTTATTAAAGTTGCTCCCAGTGATAAGTTTCCCATGCTCTTGGTGGATAGCCCATACCCATACACAAATAGGGAGTACCGATTGCACTTAGTGGGTTTTCAAAAATAACCAAAAAAAAAAAAAACCTTAAATTGAAAAGGAACATGTAGTGATGCACATATGGAGAGTTAGAGAAATAGGGACTGATAAGATCATATTTCATCATATGATTGTGTAGAATTCTCCACAAAGAGAAAGACTGGCCCAAGAGGATTGAATGGAAAGTATACCAGTTATCATCTCTACAATCATCCCTTCAGGAATCTCCATCATCTATGGTTTTGAGTTAAGAAAAAACAGAAACAAAACAAAACAAAACTGCAAACCCTTTAACCAAAACACCAAACAAAAACACTTTTAAAAAAGTAAGGATCACTGAAACTTTAAATCTAAGGGAGCTGGATGAGATAACTTCTCCAAATTCGAAATTCAATGCCTACCCAGCAGTATGAGTTTTCCATGGATACTCTTATGTTATGTTTAAACTAATTATATTCAGGCTCATCTTCCACTGATAGGTATTTCTCAACAGCAGTGATACATACTAACACATAAGAAGAGGTAAGTATTTTCCTTACTTGAGCAATACTTTTCATGACATGTTATTTCTGCAATGGATTCAAAACCACAAAAACCCTTATACAGAAGAGTGACAGTTCTGTTTCCTCATCCCCCACTTAGATGCAGTGACCTTGTGGATGTGACCAAGACAATACACAGACTGTTGACTTCTTAAAGGCATCTTTCTTCCCCTTCCCCATATATTTCTTCAGCTGACTCACAAGGAATAATAATTTTCCCATAATAATTGTTCCCTCATGCTCATGGTTTATATCTAAAGAAAAAAAGCCAATGGTGCTTTTGTTGCTGTATCAATTTCTCCTGAATGCACATTTATCATGATTGTAATTTCCTATTTTATAAGATTCCTTTGTTTGTTTTCCTTCTAAACTTTATACCCCATTAAGAGGTGGCCATTTACTACTAAATACTTAGCACCAGTTATGTGATAAGCATCTGATAAATGAAGTTCCAAGTGGACCCTATACATTTCTTCTTTATGAGGACCTGTATTATAAATGGTCCTCTTGCAAATGCTAGAATGAAATCGGTGTTGAGGGAAAGGATGAGAGGGAAAATGACAGAGAGAGGAAGTATCCCTAACTATTCTCACTTTATTTTTGGTTGCAGGCGCCATGTTTGTAACCAAGAAACAATAATGAACAAGTCAGATATAGTTAATGCTTCAAGGAGAGACTTAAAATTAAATAATACTTAAAAGGTATTTTTGAAACATGTCATTTTAAAGAGGAGGAAACATTAAGGGAAATCAATTGGTTATGATAAACAGAAGGGAATGAAATAGTCTTGAGACTCAGACTGGAATCCTCCAGAGTAACAGACATAGGCAAAGTGCAGTATCTCTGGAGTGATGAGCACTGCAGAGCTCAGAGCCTGTTTATAAGACCTGGCCCAGCCAGTGCACAAGATATACCTGAAGTGACTGGCATGGCCCTGAAACAAAGCATCTTGCAGAACTTGACAGTGGCACAGCCCAGAGTCTACTAGATATTGGGAACGAAACAAGCCTAGCCCAGAGAGTCTTTGCAATTACTGACTGAGACTACCTAGTGTTTATCTGGAATAAGTGGCACAGTCAAAACCAAAATTAAGGGGTCTTCTGAAGTCACAAATAGCCTGATGCTTCTCCACAGTGAATGTCACAAAGGAAAGTTCTTCCAAAATTTACATTAACAGATGTCACTGACAAGAGGTGAGTAAAGGACAAGGGGTTGATGGCATAGACTCACAAGCTTCTGTAAATAAGACAAATCATCACCAAAATATATCTTCTTTGACAAATATCTAAGAGATGGGAAGACAGATTGGAGACACCGGTGAAGTATGTGGAATTTTATAGAACTTGACAAAATACGTATTCTGAGAAATGTGTGAAGTAATGGTGAAATGTGCTTTAAAATTTTCAGCGTGTGTTTGCATATAGATCATTTCAGTTGGTCCTTCAATATCACCCTGACAGGTAGTAACATTGCTTTTAGTCTTATGTATCAGAAAAAAATAGCATCAGTTATGTCAGTGTCCAATTTTATGATGGTTCAAAAGTTATCTTACCTTCAGTACTCTGACCTGCACTGAAAACAGAGTCCTTGCTGATAAATCTGTGTGGAATAAAATCAACATTTAATATGGCAATTTTGCTCAACACTCTTTGGTATTTTTCTAGTTTTTCTGTCTTTTACAAAACACAGAATCTCCAAGGTACTAGTCCTGAAAGGAGACACTGTGAACAGAGAGATGTCACTATGCAAGCCACCAACCTCAACTAAGTTTGTCCATTACTTTCACTTCCTGCTATAGTACACTCTGTGTCTATGTCACAACCACAATCAATAAAAGCTCTGTGTTCACTGTTCAATACCTAAAGGAAACTGAATTCTATTGCACTGATAATATCTTCACAAACAGAACCTCAGCTACAGGAATGCCATTTTCAATAGCTACCCAGTGACTTCTCTCCTGCCCTTTCTCTGCATAGTGTGGAAACAGAATCTAAAGGAGAAGTGGAAGATGATGAATGAAAGAGCTCAAAAGAAGAAAGTATTAAGTGGAAGGCTGGCAAGGGATCAAAACAAGTGAAAGAAAGTACATAATTACAACTACAGGGAAGGAGGTAGATGAGAAAGAAGCTCTAAATTTAGGGTTTTTTTTCAAGTCTCCTGCAACCCTGAGTCCTCAGGAAGATGCACCTGAAGGCATTTCACAAAACAGGAGACAAGCAAAGCTGTATGATGATAGCTCAAAGACCTTATCTTTCTTTCCATCCAAATCCTCATTTGACTTCAGCATTGCCATTCCCTGCCTGTGCTTTAACGGGAGTCTATGCCTGCTTGAAAGCCAGAGAGCAATAACTTGTCAGGTGTGAAGTACCTAAACTTTTCTAAGTGTTCCTTTGATAACTGTTTTCTTTCCTTTCACTTGTTTTCCAGTATCTAACTGCAGTCATATGACCATGTGCCCTTAGAAAATTGTGCTTACAACAGTTCAACCTAACACTGGTCATGGCTAGACTTCACTAGATTGCTTTTAAATTATTCAACAATGTTCTACCAGAATATTTGCTAAATCTTTAATGAAGTTGTATAAATTACAGCTTCATAAATCATCTATTGCTATGTAAACAAATATCAAAGAAGGCTTCTTTTCGTTGTTATTCTTTTCTTATTGAAGACATTTTTCTCATATGATTTATACTAATTTCTATTTCTTTTCCCTCTAGCCTACCAAATTTCCCTCACAACTTCTCTCCCATCCAGATCTGCCCACCACACACACCCTTTCTGTCTCTTATTAGAACACAAACTATCTTCTAAGAGAATGATATGATACGATATATGATATGATATGATGTGATATATCAAAAAATTAACATGTCAGCATAGGACAAAACAGATAAACAGAGGGAAAAGTGCCCAAAAATTAGAAATAAGGAAACAGAAGCCCACATGGAGAAACCAAGGTTGGGGATTTTTTAATAAACATCAATCAGCAAAATCATTAAGTATCCCCATTTTCTATTTACCTTTCCTTCTTACCTTTCTATGCTGAACTCTTGAACCTACATGGGACTTGGGTGTCTTCTTTTCAAGGAGTCATTTCTAACAGTCTCTACACCCAAATGCCTTGCTCCCTGATGACTTTATTGTGCAGCATTGTTCATACTCACCACCCACACAGCACACATTCTACCAGAAAAACTTGCTACTTGTGTATCTAATCATTGAGAAGTCTGTTTCTACAAGAGCAGAGATTATCAGTCGTCATCAATTATGACTTTTGATGACAACCACACAGAACACAATTGGTAATTATTGAATAATTCTTATTCTTTTGTCTTAGAAATTTGAATAGTGGTGGCTAAAGAGAGTTTGAGCAATGGTTTGGATAGATTTGCTTCTTATAAAGCAAAGATACCATCAACTGTCATAATCATCATGGCTGACTTTTATTGAGAAAATGCAATGCATAGGACAACATGCTACACATTTTAATTTTGTTTCTTTTTCTAAGATTCTCATCATCAAAATCTGAGACTTTCAATTTTGAAACTTTGTTATTAATGAAATCTTCTATTGCTTTCTCTTAGAAAGTCTTTCTTAGTACTGACATGTGGGGTAGACTTTATTAACATGTTATGTATGACCATCAAACATCTCAATAGCCAAGCACAAGATAGCCAAGAGGAGATAATGTGAAGGCTTACCTAACACATCAGGATTGTCCCATAGGGCTGATGTCATCTCAACTATGTTCTTTGCTCATGTACAGAAACTTTGAGAGTTCTTCCTCCCTGAGATGCATATATGTTCACCTCTGTGCTGTAAGTCTTGGTGAGTATATAAAAGGGGCTTTCTGAAATAATATTAAATATTTATTAATATATACGGTTTGGATATAGGTACTGTTTTAGGACTACTCAGGAATCATTTCCATTTAATCGTTATAACTGTTTCTTTTTTTGTTTTCTCCTCTTTTACTATGCAAAGTGAACCAAGTTGAACTTCATCATCTTCCTTTGTACATCAAAACCACTCACTTTAAAAACAACTGTCTTTCTTAACCTACTGACAAGTGAAGAGTGCTATGGCAAGAAAGTAAGTGGAGTTGTGCCTTCATGTCTTCTCCACAGAACAGTGAAAAGCTTGGAATGTACAAATACATATAATGCATGTCAGTTTAATTGGAAGGAAAAAGCAGGGTATTTTCAGAACAATCAGGAACTCAATAGTCAAAATCATTTCATGCATTTTGGAGAGAATGAATGCTTGATATTCAATAGTCACAGCAAATGTAGAATACAGAACCACAAGAAGTTTCCTATTTAGAATAAAATGTAAGCTTATAACATAACATGTGGAAATTTTTTCTGCATTCCTGAATCTTGAATTTCCAATGAAATCATGCTAAAGAATGACCTGGGGAAACTGGACAACCGTCAAGGAGTTTATTCTTACCAGCTTCTCAAGCTTGTCTTATGAAGTACAAGCTCTACTATTTCTCCTGTTTTTGATCATTTACCTCGTTACACTCTTGGGCAATGTCCTCATCATCCTGGTTACTACAGCTGACTCTGCTCTACAAAGTCCCATGTACTTCTTCCTTAGAAACTTATCCTTCTTGGAAATAGGCTTCAACTTGGTCATTGTGCCCAAGATGCTGAGTACTCTGATACTGCAAGACAAATCCATCTCCTTCCTTGGCTGTGCTACTCAGATGTATTTCTTCTTTTTCTTTGGGGCTGCTGAGTGCTGCCTCCTGGCCACAATGGCATATGACCGCTACATGGCTATCTGTGATCCCTTGCACTACCCAATAATCATGAGCCGCAGGTCCTGTGCCCAGCTGGCAGCTGCCTCTTGGTTCTCGGGATTCCCGGTGGCCACTGTGCAAACCACATGGATTTTCAGTTTCCCTTTTTGTGGTCCTAACACGGTAAACCACTTCTTTTGTGACAGCCCCCCTGTCATAGCCCTGGTCTGTGCTGATACCTCCCTGTTTGAACTGGAGGCTCTGACAGCCACGGTTCTGTTCATCCTCTTTCCTTTCTTACTGATCCTGGGTTCCTATGTCCGCATCCTCGCCACCATCTTCAGGATGCCTTCAGCTGAGGGAAAACGCAAGGCCTTTTCCACTTGTTCCTCCCATCTCCTGGTTGTCTCCCTCTTCTACAGTACTGCCATCCTCACATATTTCCGGCCACGCTCAAACACCTCCCCCGAGAACAAAAAGATGCTATCACTCTCTTACACAGTCGTCACTCCAATGTTGAACCCCATCATCTACAGCTTAAGGAATAACGAGGTGAAAGCTGCACTGAGGCGGATCATGCATAGAACTCTGGGTCCTCAGAAGCTGTGATTGACTTAGAAACTAGCAAAAGCATGGTGTGAGGATAAAACAAAGAACAATGAATTCTCTAAGTAGCTACTCTTTCAGGGAATACTATGCACCTACCGAAATTGTGGACTCTCCACTAGGATCCATTAGAGGATGAAAGAATGCAGGGGCAGAAAGAAGTATAGCAGGCTGAATGAGTCACTAGGTTCTCTAGGGTACTCCTTGGTACTTCAGCTAAACGTGGACAATTTCCTACAACTCACCATATATTTTTATTTTAATCCTGAAATTCTTTATCCAGTTATTTAGAATCTGTTTTACTCCCCTTGATTTGCCCAAACACAGTATCTAAATATTTCATGGGCACCATTATAAGTTAGTTAAAATAATTATACTAATAAAACAAATAAATGTTTTTATTCTTTCACCCCTCCTTATTTTCAATTGCTTTTTTTCACTTGAGTTCAAAACTTGATTCAGAATACCACAGGAGAACCAATCTAGCCCATGAATACAAAGTCTAGAATGAAGTTCTTACCTAATGCAATTTGTATCCTAGTGACAAAGAGAGACAATGAAAAATATTATAAACCTCCAGGGTTTATGGTGGTTGGTAATTAAAGAGTTTTGCTTATGCTGCCAAAATTACAATGTGTTTCATCTATAGAAAGAATATTCCACATTTAAAGCACTTTGTCATATACACTGCACAGATAATCACAAATTAACCATTGGCAAGTTGAACAATCCTTAGGAAGGCTGCAGATGCTCTCCAGCTAAAAATAAGTAGACAATTTGGGGGACCTGCTGTAGATAACCCAAATGTTATTTTATTTTCTCAATTTTTGTGCTTTTATTGTGATTGGGTGAACTCATTTTTTCTTTTTTTTTAAGATTTATTTATTTATTTATTTATTTATTTATTTATTATTTATTTATAAGTACACTGTAGCTGTCTTCAGACACCAGAAGAGGGCATCTGATCTCATTACAGATGGTTGTGAACCACCATGTGGTTGCTGGGATTTGAACTCAGGACCTCTGAACGAGCAGTCAGTGCTCTTAACCACTGAGCCATCTCTCCAGCCCTCAGTTTTTCTTTCAAGACTGCACATTTGATCAACAGAACAGTCTCTCCTCCGAATTCTTCTCTATGAACACACACAAATCTGAACTTTCAGTAAACATCAGCGTTGGCATACTGTCTGCATACACGTGTACAAACACATTTCTAATGATGCAATGATCATGACAGGGTAAAGACCATTTACTGCAGAGGCATTTCCTCTCTATTGATTGTATTATCCATGCTTCCTTTTTTGGCATGAGGAATTGTAATCAGCTGTTTCCTGCACAAAGTGTCTTCAGCATAATGATAACAAAAGCCCTCTAATAAGAAACAGCAGAAAAACACATCATGTTTTAGGATTTTTCACTGGATATTTTTCATTTATTAACATTTCAAATGTTATCACCTTTCCTGGTTTCCTGTCCATAAATGCCTTTCCCAAACCACTTCCCATGCTTCTATGAGGGTATTCAACCACCCATCAACCCATCCCTTTCTTCTTACTACCACTAACATTCACATACACTGGGGGTTGAGCCTTGGCAGGACAAAGGGTTCTCCTCCCATTGGTGCCCAAACAAGGCCTTCCTCTACTACATTTGCAGCTGGAGCCATGGGTCTGTCTGTGTGTACCCTTTGGATGGTGGATTAGTCCCAGGGAGCACTGGTTGGTTAGTATTGTCTTTGTTTTGGGGTTGCAAACCCCTTCAACTGGATCAATTCTTTCTCTAAGTTCTCCAATGGGGAGCCTGTTCTCAGGTCAATGGTTGGCTGTGAGCAAGTACCTTTGTATTTGTCATGCTCTTGCAGAACCACTCAGGAGACAGCTATATCAGGCTCTTGTCAGCATGCACTTATTGGCATCCCCAATAATGTCTGGGTTTGGTGACTGTGTGAGTATGGGCTGGATCCCCAGGTGAAGAAATCTCTGAATGGCCATACCTTCGGTCTCTGCTCAAAACTATGTCTCTGTATCTCCTCCTATGAATATTTTGTTCCCCCTCTAAGAAGGACTAAAGCAACCACATTTTGGTTGTTCTTCTTGAACTTATCACTGAGTGCATACCATGTGTGTTTTCTGCGATTGGGTTACCTCACTCAGGATGAGATTTTCTAGTTCCATCCATTTGTCTATGAACTTCATGAAGTCATTGATTTTAATAGTTGAGTAGCACTCCATTGTGTAAATGAACCAATTTTTTTCTGTATCCATTCCTCTGTTGAGGGACATCTGATTCTATCCAGCTTCTGGCTATTATAATATGCCTGCTATGAACATAGTGGAGCATGTGACCTTGGTATACATTGTAACATCATTGGGATGTATGCCCAGGAGTGGTATAGCTGGGTCCTCAGGTAGTACTATGTCCAATTATCTGAGAACCTCCATACTGATTTCCAGAGTGGTTGTATCAGCTTGCAATCCCACCAACAATGGAGGAGTGGTCCTTTTTCTCCACATCCTCAGCAGCATCTGTTGTCACCTGAGTTTTTTATTTAAGCCATTCTGACAGTTATGAGGTAGAATCACAGTGTTGATTTGATTTGCATTTTCCTGATGTTTAAGGATGGGAAACATTCCTTTTGGAGCTTCTCATCCATTTGATATTTCTCAGTTGAGAATTCTTTGTTCAGAACTGTACCCCATTTTTTGAGAATATTGAAAATATTTAATGAGAGTACAAGGACATTCATCTCCACAATCCTTTGGTTTTACATATTGTACACCATTTTTATAGGGTTATTTGGCTCTCTGGATTCTAACTTCTTGATTTCTTCATGTATATTAGCCTTTATTCGGGTGTAGGATTGGTAAGGATCTTTTCCCAATCTGTAGGTTCCTGTTTTGTCCTAATGACAGTGTCTTTGCCTAACAGAAACTTTGCAATTTTAAGACCCATTTATTGATTCTTAATCTTAGAGAATTTGCCATCGGTGTTCTGTTCAGGAAATTTTCCCCAGTGCCCATATGTTCAACGCTCTTCACCATCTGTCTTCTAATAGCTTGAGTAAAATTAGTTTTATTTGTAGGTCTTTGATCTACTTGGACTTGAGATTTGTGTAGGGCTATAAAAATGGATTGGTTTGCATTCTTTTTTAACTATAACTTTTTTATTGGATATTTCTTTATTTACATTTCAAAGGTTATTTCCTTTCCCACTTTCCTGTCCATAAACTCAATATTCCCTCAACTCCCCTTCTTCGATAAATTATAAATAAGGCTTCTATGAACAACGTGGAGCATGTGTCTTTGTTGTATGTTGGGGCCTCTTTTAGGTATATGTATAGCTGGATCCTTAGGTAGTACAATGTCCAATTTTCTGAAGAACTTCCAGACTGATTTCCAGAGTGGTTGTACCAGTATGCAATCTCACCAACAAAGGAGGAGTGTTCCTCTTTCTCCACATCCATTTCTCCAGATCCTCGACAGCATCTGTTGTCAACTGAGTTTTTTATCTTAGTTATTCTGATTGGCATGAGGTGGAATCTCAGGGTGTTTTGATTTGCATTTTGACTAAGGATGTTGAACATTTCTTTAGGTACTTCTCATCCATTTGATATTTCTTAGCTGAGAATTCTTTGTTTAGTTCTGTACCCCATTTTAATAGGGTTATTTGGCTCTCTGGAGTCTAATTTCTTGAGTTCTTTGTACATTTCGTATACCTCTATACCATGTAAGGTTGGTAAAGATATTTTCATAATCTGTTGGTTGCCCTTTTGTCCTAATGACAGTGTCCTTTGCTTACAGAAGCTTTGCAGTATTATGAGGTCCTATTTGTTGATTCTTGATCTTAGAACATAAGTCATTGGTGTTTTGTTCAGAAAAATTTCCCCAGTGCCCATTTGATTGAAATTCTTCCCCACTTTTTCTTCTATTAATTTGAGTGCCTGGTTTGATGTGAAGGTCCTTGATCCACTTGTACTTAAGCTTTATACAAGGCAATAAGAAGGATGACCAGAATGTGGATGTTTCACTCCTACTTAAAAGGGGGAACAAAAATATTTATAGGAGGGGATATGGAGGCAAAGTTTAGAACAGAGACTCAAGGAACTATCATTCAGAGACAGCCTTACATGTGGCATATATATACACATATCCACCAAAACTAGATAAGATTGATGAAGCTAAGAAGTGCAGGCTACTTGGTCCTGCTAAGACTGAACCCCCAGTGAACGTGATTGTTGGGGGGAGGGCGGTAATGGGGGGAGGATGGAGAGGGCAACACCCATATAGAAGGAGAGGGGGAGGGGTTAGGGGGATGTTGGCCTGGAAACTGGGAAAGGATATAACAATCGAAATGTAAATAAGAAATACTCAAGTTAATAAACACAAAAAAAAAAGAAGTGCAGGCTAACAGGAACCAGAAAAAGATGTCTCCTGAGAGACACAGCCAGAGCATGTCAAATATAGAGGTAGCAGCAAACCACTAAACTGAGAATGGGATTCCCATTGGAGGAATTAGAGAAATGATTGAAAGAGCTGAAGGGGCTTGCAACCCCGTAAAAGCAACAATGCCAACCAACCAGAGCTTCCAGGAACTAAACCACTACCACTACTACTTTACATGGACTGTCCCATGGTTCCAACTGCATATGTAGCAGAGGATGGCCTTGTTGGGCACCAATGGAAGGAGGAGCCCTTGGTTCTGACAAGGTTGGACCCCAGTGTAAGTTAATGTTAGGGAGGGGGCTGGAAGGAAGGTTGGTTGGGGAGGGGAACACCCTTACAGAACAAGGGGACATGAAGAAGATATGGGTTTATGTACAGGAAACCAGGAAAGGGATTAACATTTGAAATGTAAATAATGAAATGTCCAATAAAAAATAAAATAAAATATAATTAAACACTATATAGTTTCTTCACACAAATAAGACATCAATGGAGAATCAAATAAATAAAATATGAAAAAATCATAAATCTATTTGCATTCTTCCACATACTGACATTCAGTTGAACCAGCACCATTTGTTGAAAATGCTATCTGTTTTCCATTGAATGGTTTTAACTCCTTTGTCAAAGATCAAGTGACCAGAGGTGTGTGGGTTCATTTCTGGGTCTTCAATTCTATTCCACTGTTCTACCTGCCTGTCTCTGAACCAATACCATACAGTTTGTATGACTATTGCTCTGTAATACTACTTGAGGTCAGGGATGGTGATTGACCCAGAAGTTCTTTTATTGTTGAAGATAATTTTAGCTATCCTGGATTTTTTGTTATTCCAAATGAATTTGCAAATTGCTCTTTCTAACTCTATAAAGAATTGAGTTAGAATTTTGATGGGGATTGCATTGAATCTGTAGATTGCTTTTGGCAAAATGGTCATCTTTACTATATTAACCCTGCCAATCCACGAGCATGGGGGATCTTTCCATCTTCTGAGATCTTCTTTGATTTCTTTCAACTTGAAGGTCTTGTCATACATATCTATTACTTGTTTGGTTAGAGTCACGCCAAGGTATATTATGTTATTTGTGAATATTGTGAAGGGTGTTGTTTCCCTAATATCTCTTTCACACTGTTTATCGTTTGAGTAGAGGTAGGCTACTGATTTGTTTTAGTTAATTTTATATAAAACCACTCTGCTGAAGTTGTTTGTCAGGCTTAGTTGTTGTCTGGTGCAACTTAGGGGTCACTTAATTATACTATCATATCATCTGCAAATAGTAATATTTTGACTTCTTCCTTTCAAATTTGTATCCATTTCAACTCTTTTTGTTGTCTGATTTCTCTAGCTAGGACTTCAAGTACTATATTCAATAAGTAGGGAGAAAGTGGGCAGCCTTTTACAGTCCTTGGATTTTAGTGGGATTACTTCAGCTTCCTCTCTATTTTGTTTGATGTTGGCTACTGGTTTCCTGTATATTGGTTTTACTAGAGCCATGAACTCTGCATTCACAATTAGGGTCAGAGGTGGGAGGCTGATCCTGATATGTATGTTCTTGTAAGTCTAAAAAGAGTGTGAACTGTGCAGACAGCCGCATTTATTCTTCCTCCATGTTCTGGTTCTCTTCACTACCCACTTCAGACATATGCATGCACAAACAATAGTACCTCGATCACAATGAGGTATTATGTAATATTGTCAAATTTTTATTTGATAATGAAAAGAATTTCAGAAATCACAAAAGAAAACCTGTGATAATCTGAGACTGACAACAACATACGCCATTGTTTAATAGATATATTTTTGTCTTAGAAGATTCTAAGAACTTAGACGGGTCTATTAAAAGACCTTCTTAGAAAAGGCTTCTGGGTAATGCAGAGAGTTAAATATTGCCACATAACCATCATACAGCATCGCTGACAGGAGGGAACATTGTATATTCATAAAGAATGAAAGCAGAAGCTCAGAATTCCTATACTGTCAAAGAATAAATCAGAAGGAAGTATATCTTCCCTACTATTGCTTCATCTATTATAACCCATCTCCTTCAACGGAAGAAGTATGGGATAATGATTGATTGAAGTGTAATAGATAAAGCCTGATGATGAGCATCTTACCATAGTTTACATTCATAGTTCTATTTAGGAAGTCAAGTGTATCTAAGTCAGTGGGTGATTATAGGCCTGCTTGAGAAGTTCTTCAGGGCTACTTTCCACAGAGCTCCCTTTACATCTTTGTTCCTCAGACTGTAGATGAGGGGGTTAAGCATAGGTGTCACCATTGCATAGAAAACAGACACCAGTTTCTCCTGTTCTTTGGAAGATTTCGGAGTCATATAGGTAATAATAGCTGACCCATAAAAAAGGATGACAACAATAAGGTGGGAACCACAGGTAGAAAATGCCTTGAACCTCCCTGCAGCTGATTTCATCCTGACAACAGTCACTATGATATGGCCATAAGACACCAGAATTAGGGAGACAGGTATAAGGAGAATCACAACTCCCATGAGGAAAATGACCATCTCTGAAGTTTGAGTGCCTGTAGATGCCAGAGTCAAAAGTGCAGGAGCCTCACAAAAGAAGTGAGGAATACTGTTGCTACCTCGATAGGGAAGTCTTAATGTGAACGTGGTATCCACCACAGACACTAAAATGCCACTAGTCCATGACACTGTAGCCAGCTGGATACACAGCCTCCATGTCATGGTGCTAGAGTAATGCAGAGGGTTGCAGATAGCCACATAA
Organism: Rattus rattus; assembly: GCF_011064425.1. NCBI lineage: Eukaryota > Metazoa > Chordata > Mammalia > Rodentia > Muridae > Rattus > Rattus rattus. Next base: position 105,231,406 of record NC_046155.1, read on the forward strand.
CGGTCATAGGACATCACAGCCAAAAGGGCACATTGTGTACACCCAAAAATGAGAAACAGCAGAAGCTGAGCTGCACAGCGTCTGAATGAAATGCTCTTTTTCCTTGAAAGGAGATGGATGAGGGCCTGTGGAACAATGTTGGTAGAAAAGCAGAGGTCAGCGAAAGACAAGTTGCACAAGAAAAAATACATGGGAGTGTGAAGCCGAAAGTCAGTCCAAACAAGGAACATGAGAAGTAGGTTTCCAAGTACAGTCACCAGATAGATGCCCAGAAATAAGATGAATAGCAGCTTCTGGGTGTGGGGGTCATCAGAGAGTCCCAAAAGGAGAAATTCTGTCACCTGTGTTTGATTTGCCTGTCTCATAGTTCATCTGCTTCTTAAGCAGAAAGTCTCTATAAACACAGATGTGTGCAATACAAAATTATTTTATTCAGAGTTTGGATATCTCTGGTTCTTCAGAAGATGATCATGCTATGAGTCTTGGAGTGTTTCCAGTGCTTGGACAACAGTGCTTTATGAGTTTGAACATTCGTTTGTGGTGTCATTTGGTGAGCTGGGAGTAGAGGAAAGAATCATCTATTTTCTCTGGACATCAGACCTCTAATAACACATTGATGAATCAGATTGCATTAATCTGTAACGGGATGTGAGGTTCCGGTGTATTATCAATGGATTCCTTGTGGCTTTTACTGTTTTCATCACATTTCATCTATTTTATGATTGTGTTAAATTTTTAAAAGATATTTTTGGATAAGTTTTCTTTTCCCTGAAGGGACAATCACAAAGGTTTAATTAAGGTTTTATAGAGCCAATATGCCTTACCGAACTTATTTCTTAAGTAAGAGAAAATAACTTGTTTTAAGGGGAACAAGACCTTAAATGGTAAATCTGATTGCTAGTCTTTGGCAATCTTGTCCACAGCACCAGTTGTATGTAGGTAGCTCTACCAGCATCAGCTGTAATGAACCTCAAAGACAGTGTACATAGCATCACCATAACAAAACTTCCATTTAAGCCATCAGCTCAGCTGGTTTCCTGGTACCCTCAAACAGGACTAACTCCTTGCACTGAGCCAGGCATCGTCTTTCACTTTTGCACATTATCTATAGGCTATCCCTCCCAAAGACTATGAAGCCTTTTGTGAAAATGTTGCCATCGTTTCTTTGTCCTTTAGAAGACATGGAATAGAACATTTTTAATCTATGTTTATGAATTATTAAGTAAATCAAAATACTTGAATAATATACTTAAAAAGTTATTAGAAGGTTTGCAAATACCTTTAAGGAAATTAAATACATTTTAATAATAATCATGTTAATAATAATAATAATAATAATAATAATAATAATAATAATAATAGTGTTATCCAAAAAATGTGAAGCGTAAAGTTTAAGTTCCTATAAAGGTATGTAGCTATCACTCTTCTATCTATCTGCAAAGTTGACTCAAAATAGTCTTCTAAAATGCTCCAATATAAATGTATATTTATTTTCTATATGTACTTTGTACATACAGTAACTGTAGCTACTAAGGAAACTAGTTATATTAAAATACTTGGCATTATATTTTGGGAAAACATGTACGAACAACAACATATAGACTTTACTATCATGTTACCAAATATGTTGTGTCTTTGTCAGCACATTTTTATATATAATGGTGGATCTAGAACAAGTTTACTTCAAAGGAATTATGATTTTAAATGCTTAGAAATATCTTCAACAATTACAATGTAATATAAAAAAAAATTTCTGACTTTTACTGCTAGAAAAACCAGATATTTTAATGCCAGGTTGAGTTCATTCCTTTGTTTAGAAGATGCCAAATTTTGTTAAAGGAGAATAAAATGGAGATACAGCATTTAACACTCAAATTGAAGAACACATTTTAGTCTAGCTGGAGGACTGCTCTATTCATTTCCCTCAGAAACATGAAAAAGACTAAGACACATCCGACATAATCTACTAACGGGCTATTAGCATCTATGGAGCTATGAGTCTAAGTGATGTAACGTTTCAACTCATAAGAGGATTTAAGAATAAAGCTGAGGGGCTGGAGACATGGCTCAGTGGTTAAGAGCTCTCACTGTTTTCCCAGAGTCCTAAGTTCAGTTCCCAAACAACCATCTGTAATGGGATCTGATGCCCTCTTCTGGTTAATCTGAAGACAGCTACAGTGAACTTACATTGTCACTGTGACAACATGCCAAACACAAATCACAGAAGAAAGGGTCTGTTTTGTCTCACAGTTTGAGGATTCGATCCATCACAGTGGTGAGGTTGTGGGAACAGAAATGTGAGTTTATGAGGCATATTACATCCAGAGAAAGAGCAGAGAGATGAATGCTGGCACTTAGCTTTTTCCTCCCTAGTTATCTTGTCCTGGATCCCAAGCCACAAATAGTACTGTCTCCATTCAGGGGCTTCTCTCCTCAGTTAAACATTTCTAGAAATACCCTCATAGATACACAGAGAGGTGTCTTTCCATGGTGATTTTTAAAGCCAGCCATATTACTCTACCACAACTAGAGTAACCATTGATACTTTATATGTGCCAAATGACAAAAGCCCACCTTAAGACCATATCACATTTACCCACAGCTATTTACTCCTAGGATTTTTCCCTCACTATCTTTACCCATTCTCCATTCTAAACCCCCCAATCACAATAGACATATACACACACATATAATTGTTAACAAACACCTACTCTCAGATGCACAAATATGCCTGCAGCATTACCTAACTGCCTCCATAGTAGGTCTGAACAAATTATATCTTAAAACAGTTGCCTTTCTGTGTGCCTATAGCTGATCAAGTATCAACGGAACAATCAGAATCACCTTTATTCACAGCAAATATGATCAACTGTAATACAATAAGAATGTAATGTTCTAGGACTTGTTTGACCTGAGCCAAAGCATTCAGAGACAAGGATGACTGTGAGTCTCATACTAATGTGACTATGACTTTGCATGTGGTGGGGCTATCACTTACTCTACAATGGCATCACAAGGTGATACTCAAACCTCCATTATTGTCATAAAATATAAGTCCCATACAAATGTGAAGGGAAAAATATTGCCTTAGGGTCAAAAAGTTTCTGTTTGAATATCATTGTCATTGCTAAGCTTTTTAACATTTCCTTTAGCTTTTCTATTCTTTTTGTTTGCATTCATTCCTTTAGAGATAAACATCTCTACAATGAAAATACGAGAGAGAGAGAGAGAGAGAGAGAGAGAGAGAGAGAGAGAGAGAGAGAGAAAACCAAACTTATTCTGTGGAAAGCCTGCTTGCAACTCTGTAGCATGTAAAACAACATTATTCTTTACTGGGAAATTAACACTGTAATCATTATTTGTTAGGGTCAAGAGCCGCTGTAAAAAAATCTTCGTTAGATCTATTCCCGAAGATAAGTAAATCCTAAAAATCAAATCTAGGGAAATACAATATACTCTCAACCTAAACTATTTCCTTAGTTCACCTCAGGCCTTGTCTTCTGTACCAACCTTGCCAAATTTTCTCTTTTAGAGGAAAAAGATAAAAAATTAATTAGCATTTCCTAACTATTGAATATATTTCACTCCTGAGAGAGAAAGTCCTAGAATAGCATTTTGTATATCACTGACCAATCAGGAAGTAGGCATCTTGACATAAAGGCAGAGATCTCAGTCAAAGTTGTAAATTGAGACCGAGAGAGGGCAGGAAGGAGGATTCTAATTTATCTTACATCCTCCTGCTGTGTGTACGGTCTTATCACTGTCCTCAGAATATACTATATTACAGTAGCTCCTTTTAAGTGTGATGAATGGAGTAGGGAGCAGAGGTGTTAAGAGCTGTCTCTGGGGCAGTTTAGAGTACTCAGGAGAATTCCTTCTAATTAGTGTGAATGGATCCTGGGCTGTTTCCTCTCAAAATTTTCCCAAATGGCTCTTAGGAGGATGGAAAGATAACACATAGTTATGACTCTCATCTTGCCAAGAGGTCCTATCACTGGGTCTTACATAGCTTCTTTGGAGAAACACTGCATACTCTACCATAACCTCCCTGTATTAGTTTGAGAAGGTTTATCTTCAAAATGTGAAGATAGTATCTTCTAGATTTCCCTAGATGAGCATGACTAGTATAATGTCTGCTTGTGTTAAGAGCATAATACTTAAAATCAGGACTAAGAGTTTAATGTCTGAATCTCAGTGCTATGACGAGTTTGACATTATTTTGGAAATTTGCTATGCATTTTCAGAATCCTCAATTGCCCAGATGAGGGATTGAAAATCTAACACAAATTAATGACAAAGAACAGTTAAGTGTAACATTTGATACTATGGTTGGTGTGAGGAAAGACAGTGCAAACAAAGGCCTGAGACACATTCCTTCTGTTTCTAGTCCCCGCATAGTTTTTATCATGAAGGAGTATTAATTAGATTTTGTCAGAAGACTTTTCTGCAACTCTGGAGATGATCATGTGATTTCTATCCTTGAATCCATTTATCTGATGTGATATATATATATATATATATATATATATATATATGGATTGCATATGTTTAACCATTTCTGTATGTCTGGAATGATGCCAAGTTGATTACAAACAATGGTGGTTTTGATGTGTTCTTGAATTTGCTTTATAAATATTTTGGGAAATTTTGCATCTGTGTTCACCAAGGAGATCTGTCTATACTATTCTTTTTTGACTTTGTAAAGAAAATTTAGCAGAAGCCCCCATCCTTCCTACTTTATGTTAGTTTGAAAAGTATTGGTGTTAATCCTTATTGGTTAGAATTCAGCAGTAAATCCATCTGGACCTGGACAATTTTTAGCTAGAATTGGTGGTGGTGGTTGTTGTTGTTGTTGTTGTTGTTGTTGTTGTTGTTGTTGTTTGTTGCTGTTGTTGTTTCTGCTTCCATCTCACTGCTTATTATAGAACTATTTAAATTATCATATCTTGATTTAATTTTGTTGGTCATGTGTGTCAATAAATTCATCCACTTCTTTGGGATATTGCAACTGAGTAGAATATACCTTCTTACTTATGTCCTAATGATTTTCTCGACTCTATTCATGTTTATTGATTTCTCAATTTTCACCTCTCTTAATTTGGGTCATTTCTCACTGTCTTTTGATTAGTTTATCTAAAGTTTGTTAATCCTTTTTATCTCTTTTGAGGATGAACTCTGCTTATTGGATATTTGTATTGTTTTTACAATTTTCTCTCTCTCTTTTTTACTTCAACCTTTGTTTTAACCGTTAACCATTTATAAACCCCAAAACACCACCAAGCAGCCAACTCTGGTTGCACTGGGGTCTCTTTATTCAAGCTAGCTTGGGCCACACTGCCATCTCTGATGCAGCAGGATAGGTTGGCGAAGCTCCAACCCCTCAGTGGGACAAGGTTTTATAGGAAATGGCAAGCAATTGAGGGGGTTTCTAGCCTGTCACACATCCAAGTGAGGGGATAATATGGAATTATATTGTTCTTTAAAATAATTGGCTGGCACCCAATTAGACAAGACGGATGAAACAAAGAAGTGCAGGCCGACAGGAACCAGAGAGACTCAGCCAGAACACAGCAAATACATAGGTGAATGCCAGCAGCAAATCACTGAACTGAGAATGGAACCCCCATTGGAGGAATCAGAGAAAGGACTGGAAGAGCTTGAAGGGGCTCGAGACCCCATATGAACAACAATGCCAAACAACCAGAGCTTCCAGGGACTAAGCCACTACCCAAAGACTATACATGGACTGACCCTGGGCTCCAACCTCATTGGTAGCAATGAATAGCCTAGTAAGAGCACCAGTGGAAGGGGAAGCCCTTGGTCCTGCCAAGACTGAACCCCCAGTGAACGTGCCACTCTTAGCCCCACACTTCCTCACTCTGTTCTGTCCCTTCCTTAGAAGCTGTGAATGTCTAAGCAACAAGGAGATCCTTTCTTCAGGATCCAAGGCAAAGCTTTCAAGTTCTTGTTTATGCCTGCTTCAGACATGATCACTCACTAACCTGGAGTCCTACATATACATGTGTGATGAACTGTTAACAGCAGCTAGACTGGACAAGGAAAGCAAAGGGAGGGGAATCTCTGTTTGGGGAGGAGGCTTAAGAGAGAAAGATAAAACTCCCTCGCAGAAAACAATTTTTCTCATGCAAATTATTTCCAAGTTAAGCATCAAGAGGACCAAGTAAAACTCCTTGACAAACAAAACAAGCAGTTCCATGATTTCAAACAGTCTTAAGTCCATGATTTCAAACACAGTCATCAGTCCAAGTCCAAAAACAAAACAAAAGCCAAAACGATACTCGACAATACCACAGAAAACAAACTAGACAAACAAGACCAAGACAAGGCGTCCTAACAGATGCCTGATACCTTTCAGTACCTGGCCCAAACTGCAGCTTAACCATAACTGCTTCCAGGATGAGGCAGACCGTCTGATTCCACCTCCCAACGGGATTCTAGAGTATCCTCTAGATTCCTTTCTCCTCCTAGAGCATCCTTTAGGGCCTGTGGCCTGTGACAACTAGCATCTCTGCCTGTCACAGACATAAGCCCCTCATCAGACCCACAGTGACCACTGAGGCAACTCTAATCCCTCTCTGGGGGGGACTCGAACCCCCTCTGAAGGGACTCGAGCCCTTCAGACACAAGATGTGGACAACACAAGACAACATGAAACAAAACGAGACGTGACACAGAGACAAAACAGAAAGTAACACAGAACATAAAACACAGAGCACATATTTGCTCGAGCTTACCTCCGATCTCTTAGCCAATTGTGGTCTGGGGGGAGTGCAATTCCCCGCCAATGCACCAAAATGTTGTAAGACCCCATAGTGGCTTTACCTCAGTAGCACAACCCACAGAGCACAGATTGACAAAGTGACCGCTGCAATAGCATTTAAATCCACATACGTGGGGCTGCTCATCCACACAGGAAGAGGCGACCTCGAACCCAAAAATCACACAACTTTTACTCCTTACAGAGGGCAGACCTCAGCAACAGTGTTAGCTGACCTATAAAACAATCACTAATTCTACACTATCTTTTGTTATCAATTGTTCCTTCCTGAGGGAACTACAGACAAATATTTCCTACAAAATCTAAGAATTTCTTTAAATCTTTTTTCTTAACCCTATTCCTCACGTCCTGAATGACTCCCTGAGTCCTGTCACAAAAGGTGACTGCAGAATGCTTGTCCCATCACTCACCACTGAGATCTGCGTCGTAGGGGAGAAACACACACCAAGCCTCTGAACCAAGGTCGGGCAGTCCATGGTTGCCAGAAGTGGGCGAGCAAAGGCTCCAAGTGGGGAGCAAAGGCTCTGAGGGGGAGCTAAAGCACCGAGAGGGAGCAAAGGCTCCGACAAAGAAGGAAGACAGGACTGTCTATTCATGGGGGATGATGTTCTCCTCCAGGAGACCTCCAAACAGCAGCACTTGGACGCCATTTGAACGATGGTGCTGAGGGTACCTGGAAGAGAATGGAGGAGAAGAGACGCAGAAGGACACCAAGACAAGAGTCTGATCAAGGCTGAATCATTTTATTTCTTCCAAGGCTGAATTTATACCATAACAGAAGGAGGGGAAAGTATGAAACATTTACGCAGGCCAAGGACACAGTATTCGTATGGTCAGGGAATCCGCTGATGTTGACAGGAGGTTAGAACGGTCACAGTTTTGTCATATCTATTAGTCAGTAGGATGTCGGTTCTTCAGAAAGATTACAGGTCATCACATTGGGTACCTTGATGTCAGATGTATTTCTCAGCAAGGTCAATACTTTATTATATCATTATTCATCTTGACCACCAGATTTGTATTAGTCTTCTGCAGCTGGCTGGGAATTTTCCATGGACCTAGTCATACCTAATTCTAACCATAATAATAACATCAATAATGGAGGGATTCAAGGGCATCGCTCCCAACAATTTAAGATACTTGCACCCCACCCACACCCATCTTCCAAAGCTGGAACACTGCCAACTAGGTCCTTAAGAATCATGCAATGAGGGACACTGGAGCGGCAGGTCCCCTGTGGTCCAGACACCGCCCAGACCTGAAAGGACCGATTAACAGCTCTCTGCACCCAAATCCCATGGGAGGGAGAGCTAAAACTTCAGAGGGGCAGACACTCCTGGAAGGCCAGAAGAGACTACACACTGCCCACATTTCTGACTCCAGAGGAAAACACCTAACACCATCTGGGACCCTGGTGCACGGGGGCTCCAGGAAGAGATGGCACAGGCCCTCCTGGTTGCCACCCTCATGTAGAGCTCAAAAGCAGCCCAACCACGAGCAACTTGAGCCACGGGACCACAGGTAAGACCAACTTTTCTGCTCCAAGCAACCTGCCTGGTCAACTAAGGACACAGTCCCATTTGTGTCCTGCTTCAGGAACAGCTGAAGACCAGTAGGCAGCAAAGACTACATGCCCGAAAGCAGTAAACTCTGTTCCCACAACTGGCTTAAAGAAAACAGAAAACAGATCTACAGCACTCCTGACACACAGGCCTATAGGACGTTCTAGCCACTGTCAGAAATAGCAGAACAAGGTAACACCAGAGACAACCTGATGTCGAGAGGCAAGCGCAGGAAAGAAAGCAACAGAAACCAAGACTACATGGCATCATCGGAGCCCAATTCTCCCACCAAAGCAAACACTGAATATCCAAACACACTGGAAAAGCAAGACCTAGATTTTAAATCACATTTGATCATGATGATTGGGGACTTCAAGAAAGACATAAAGAACTGCCTTGGAGAAACGCAGGAAAACATAAATAAACAAGTAGAAGCCTATAGAGAGGAATCACAAAAATCCCTGAAAGAATTCCAGGAAAACACAATCAAACAGTTGAAAGAATTAAAAATGGAAATAGAAGCAATAAAGAAAGCACAAAGGGAAACAACCCTGGATATAGAAAACCAAAGGAAAAGACAAGAAGCCACAGATACAAGCATCACCAACAGAATACAAGAGATAGAAGAGAGAATCTCAGGAGCAGAAGATTCCACACAAATCATCGACACAACTGTCAAAGATAATGTAAAATGGAAAAAGCTACTGGCCCAAAACATACAGGAAATCCAGGACTCAATGAGAAGATCAAACCTAAGGATAATAGGTATAGAAGAGAGTGAAGACTCCCAGCTCAAAGGACCAGCAAATATCTTCAACAAAATCATAGAAGAAAACTTCCCTAACATAAAGAAAAAGATGCCCATAAACATACAAGAAGCCTACAGAACTCCAAATAGATTGGACCAGAAAAGAAAATCCTCCTGTCATATAATAGTCAAAACTCCAAATTCACAAAATAAAGAAAGAATATTAAAAGCAGTAAGGGAAAAAGGTCAAGTAACATATAAAGGCAGACATATCAGAATCACACCAGACTTCTCACCAGAGACTATGAAAGCCAGAAGATCCTGGGCAGAGGTCATACAGACCCCAAGAGAACAAAAATGCCAGCCCAGGCTACTGTATCCTGCAAAACTCTCAATTAACATAGATGGAAAAACCAAGATATTCCATGACAAAACCAAATTTACACAATATCTTTCTACAAATCCAGCACTACACAGGATAATAAATGGTAAAGCACAACATAAGGAGGCAAGCTATACCCAAGAAGAGGCAAGAAACTAATCATCTTGGCAAAAAAACAAAGAGAAGAAAAGTACACAAACATAATCTCACATCCAAATATGAATATAACAGGAAGCAACAATGTCTATTCCTTAATATCTCTCAATGTCAATGGACTCAGTTCCCCCAATAAAAAGACATAGATTAACAAACTGGATACGCAATGAGGACCCTGCATTCTGCTGCCTACAGGAAACACACCTCAGAGACAAAGACAGATACTAACTCAGACTGAAAGGCTGGAAAACAACTTTCCAAGCAAATGATCTGAAGAAGCAAGCTGGAGTAGCCATTCTAATATAAAATAAAATCAATTTTCAACTAAAAGTCATCAAAAAAGATAAGGAAGGACATTTCATATTCATCAAAGGAAAAATTCACCAAGATGAACTCTCAATCCTAAATATCTATGCTCCAAATACAAGGGCACCTACATACATGAAAGGAACCTTACTAAAGCTCAAAGCACACATTGCACCTCACACAATAATAGTAGGAAGTTTGAAGGGGATTGCACTGAATCTGAAGATTGCTTTTGGTAAGATGCACATTTTGACCACTTTAATCCTGCCAATTCATGAGTATGGGGGCTCTTTTCTATTTTCTGAGATCTTCAATTCCTTTCTTCAGAGACTTGAAGTTCTTATCATACAGATCTTTCACTTTTTTGATTAGAGACATACTGAGGCATTTTATATTATTTATGACTATTGAGAAGGATGTCATTGCCTTAATTTCTGTCTCAGCCTGTATATTCTTTGAGTAGAGGAAAACTACTTATTTGTTTGAGTTAATTTTATACCTAGGCATTTTGCTGAAGTTGTTTAGCAGGCTTAGTAGTTCTCTGGTGGACCGTTTGGGGTCACAAGTATACTATCATATCATCTTAAAATAGTGATATTTTGACTTCTTCCTTTCCAATTTGTATCCCTTTGACATCCTTTTGTTGTCTGCTTGCTCTGGCTAAGACTGAGTACTATATTGAATAGATAGGGAGAGAGTGGGTAGCCTTGTCTAGTCCCTGATTTTAGTGGGATTGCTTCAAGTTTCTCTCCATTTAGTTTAATGTTCGCTACTGGTTTGCTGTATATTGCTTTTACTATATTTAGATATGGGCCTTGAATTCCTGATCTTTCCAAGACTTTTATCATGAAGGGGTGTTAAATTTTATCCAGTGTTTTCTCTATGAGAAATGACGTGTTGAATGAGATGATCATGTGGTTCTTTTCTTTGAGTTTGTTTATATAGTGGGTTATGTTGATGGAGTTCCATATATTGAACCATCTCTGCATCCTCAGATGAAGCCTACTTGATCATGATGGATCAAGTTTTTGAGGATTTTATTGAGTATTTTTGCATCAATATTCTTAAGGGAAATTGATTTGAAGTTCTCTTTGACAAATCTCTAAGACATGGTAAGACAGATCATAGTCACTGGTGAAACATGTGGAATTTTATAGAACTTGACAGAATATGAATGCTGAGAAATATATGAAGCAATAGTGATGTGTACTTTGAAATATTCAATGTGTGTTTGCATATAGATCATATCAGTTGGTCCTTTACCATCACCCTGAGAGGTAGGCAGGGCTTTTAGTATTAAGTATCAGAAAAAAATACCATCAGTTATGTCAGTGTCCAATTTTGGGATGGTTTGAAAAATTATCTCACCTTCAGAACTCTGACCTGCACTGAGAACATAGTCCTTGCTGATATATCTGTGTGAACTGAAATCATTACTTAATGTGACAATTTTGCTCAGCACTCTTTATCATTTTCCTAGTTCTTCTGTCCTTAACAAAACACAGAATCTCCCAAGGTACTAGTCCTGAAAGGAGACACTGTGAACAGAGAGGTGTCACTACCCAAGCTACCGACCTCAACTAAGTTTCTCCATTACTTTCACTTCCTGCTATAGCACACTCTGTGTCTATGTCACAACCACAATCAATAAAAGCTCTGTATTCACTGTTCAATACCTAAAGGAAACTGAATTCTATTGCACTGATAATATCTTCACAAACAGAACCTCAGCTACAGGAAGGCCATTTTCAATATCTACCCAGTGACATCTCTCCTGCCCTTTCTCTGCATAGTGTGGAAACAGAATCTAAAAGAGAACTGGAAGATGATGGGCCTGAACGAAAGAGAGGAAAGAATAGCTCAAAAGAAGAAAGTATTAAGTGGAAGGCTGGCAAGGGATCAAAACAAGTGAGTGAAAGTACATAATTACAACTACAGGGAAGGAGGTAGATGAGAAAGAAGCTCTAAATTTAGGGGTTTTTTTCAAGTCTCTTGCAACCCTGAGTCCTCAGGAAGATGCAGCTGGAGGCATTTCAGAAAACAGGAGACAAGCAAAACTGTATGATGATAACTCAAAGACCTTATCTTTCTTTCCATCCAAATCCTATTTGACTTCAGCATTGCCATTCCCTGCCTGTGCTTTAACGGGAGTCTATGCCTGCTTGAAAGCCAGAGAGCAATAACTCGTCAGGTGTGAAGTACCTAAACTTTTCTAAGTGTTCCTTTGATAACTGTTTTCTTTCCTTTCACTCGTTTTCCAGTATCTAACTGCAGTCATATGACCATGTGCCCTTAGAAAATTGTGCTTACAACAGTTCAACCTAACACTGGTCATGGCTAGACTTCACTAGATTGCTTTTAAATTATTCAACAATGTTCTACCAGAATATTTGCTAAATCTTTAATGAAGTTGTAAAAACTATAGCTTGTGTGTCATAAATGATCTGTTGCTATGTAAACAAATATTAAAGAAGGCTTCTTTTTGTTGTTTTTCTTTTATTGTTTAAAATTTTTTCTCATTTATACTAATTACTATTTCTTTGCCCTCTATCCTACCAAATTCCCCTCACACATTCTCCCCCATCCAGATCCACCCACCACCATGACCCTTTTTATCTCTCACTATAAAACTAACTTCTAAGAAATTATACTATGATATGTTATGATATAGAAGAAAATTAACATGTCAGCATAGGACAAAACAGATAAATAGAGAGAAAGGGGCCCAAGAAAAATAGAATATATACAGACACATAAGCCCACATAGAGAAAACAAGGTTGAGGATTCTGAAATAAATATCAATCAGCAAAATTATTAAGTATCCTCATTTTATATTTCCCTAATCTTCAGACCTTTCTCTGTTGGACTCTTGAACCTGCATTGGACTTGGGTGTCTTCTTTTCAAGGAGGCATTTCTAACAGTCTCTACACCCAAATGCCTTGCTCCCTGACCACTTTAATGTGCAGCATTGTTTATACTCACGGCTCACACAGCACACATTCCACCAGAAAAATTTGCTACTTATGTATCTAGTTATGGAGAAGGCTGTTTGTACAAGAGCAGAAATTATCACTTGTCAGCAGTTATGAATATTGATGACAATCACGCAGAATATAATTGGTATTTATTGAATAATTCTTATTCTTTTGTCTTAGAAATTTAAATAGTGGGGGCTAAAGAGAATTTGAGCAATGGATTGGATAGATTTGCTTCTTAGAAAGCAAAGATACCATCAACTGTCATAATCATCATGGTTGACTTTTATTGAGCAAATACAACGCATAAGACAACATGCTACACATTTTAATTTTGTGTCTTTTTCTAAGATTCTCATCATCAAAATCTGAGACTTTTAATTTTGAAACTTTGTTATTAATGAAATCTTCTATTTCATTCTCTTAGAAAGTCTTTCTTATTACTGACATCTGGATGTTTAAGGTGGACTTTATTAACATGTAATATATGACCATTAGACACTTCAATAGCCAAGCACAAGTTAACCAAGAGGAGATAATGTCAAGGCTTACATAACACATCAGGATTCTCCCATGAGGTTGATGTCATCTCAACTATGTTTTCTTTGGTCATGCACAGTAACCTTGAGAGTTCTTCCTCCCGCAGATGTATATATGTTCACCTCTGTGTTGTAAGTCCTGGTGAATATATAAATGGGGCTTCCTGCAATAATATTGAACATTTCTCAGTATTAAGAGTTTGGATATTGGGACTGCTTTAAGACTACTCAGGAATTATATCCATTTAATTGTTATATATGCTTCTTTTTTCTCTCCTTTTGCTATACAAAATGTATGAAGTTGAACTTCATCAACTTCCATTGTACATCAAGACCTCTCTCTTCAAAAGCACTTTAGAGTCTTTTTGTTGTTGTTGTTGTTGTTGTTTCTTTTTTTTCCCGTTTTTTCTTTATTAACTTGAGTATTTCTTATTTACATTTCGATTGCTATTTCCTTTCCTGGTTTCCAGGCCAACATCCCCCTAACCCCTTCCCCTCCCCTTCTATATGGGTGTTCCCCTCCCCATTCTACCCCCATTACTGCCCTCCCCCCAAGAATCCCTTTCACTGGGTGTCCAGCCTTGGCAGGACCAAGGGCTTCCCCTTCCACTGGTACTCTTACTAGGCTAGTCATTGCTACCTATGAGGTTAGAGTCCAGGGTCACTCCATGTTTAGTCTTTGGGTAGTGGCTTAGTCCCTGGAAGCTCTGGTTGTTTGGCATTGTTGTTCATATGGGGTCTCAAGCCCCTTCAAGCTCTTCAAGTCCTTTCTCTGATTCCTTCAACAGGGGTCCCGTTCTCAGTTCAGTGGTTTGCTGCTGGCATTTGCCTATGTATTTGCTGTATTCTGGCTATGTCTCTCAGGAGAGATCTACATCCAGTTCCTGTCAGCCTGCACTTCTTTGCTTCATCCATCTTGTCTAATTGGGTGGCTGTATATGTATGGACCACATGAATATTACTCAGCTATCAAAAACAATGACTTTATGAAATTCATAGACAAATGGAGGGAACTGGAAAATATCATCCTGAGTGAGGTAACCCAATCACAGAAAAACACACGTTATGCACTCATTGATAAGTGGCTATTAGCCCAAATGCTTGAATTATCCTAGATGCACAGAACACATGAAACTCAAGACAGATGATCAAAATGTGAATGCTTCACTCCTTCTTTAAAAGGGGAACAAGAATACCCTTGGCAGGGAATAGGGAGGCAAAGATTAAAACAGAGGCAGAAGGAACACCCATTTAGAGTCTTTCTTAACACTGCTGAATATTGAGGAGTGCTAGGACGAGAAAGTAAGTGGAGTTGTGCCTTCATGTCTTCTCCACAGAACAGAGAAAAGCTTGAACATGTACAAATACATATAATGCATCTCAGTTTAATTGGAGGGGAAAAACAGGATATATTAAAAGCAATTGTGAACTCAGTAGTCAAAAGCATTTCATGCATTTAGGTCCGTGCTTCCTGCGGGAGCAGGAGGTGTTGAGCTTGTGCAGTCAGCAGTACATCGAGGGCTGGCTGGAAGGGATGAATGGCCACAGCCACCACTGTCTCTTTCCCGCCTCGTACGTGCACGTGATCCATGTGCTGGAGTCTGGCCCCCGGCCGTCTGAGAGCTCCAGCCCGCTATGCCCACATGCGGCCGGGTGGTTCCAGCCTCTGCCTGCCGTGCCGCCTGCTGCCTTCCAGCCGCTGCTGCAGCGGCAAGTGTCGCCGGGTTCCTTCCAGCCGCCCGGCACTGGCTTTCCCTACGGAGGGGGCGCCCCGCAGCGGTCGCCTCAGCAGCTCTACGGTGCTTACCAGGCCTGCCTTGGCAGCGACGATGACTGGAACGATGAGCAGGAGGATAGCTCCACGGTGGCAGATAAGCCAGGCGCGTTGGGCAGCGTCGCGTACCAGGACCTTAACAGCAGGCGGTGGCGCGCCGGGCCGCTACCGCCTATCCACAGGCTCGCACCTGTCGCTGGGCTTCCGCGGCGTCTTGGCATCCCCGCTGCAACGCTGCACCAAGCTTCTGGAGCTAAGAGCTCCGGCCATGGTGAGACACAACCTCACTAGCTTCTCCACCTTCCTCAAGTAGGGCGGGGAGGCCTTCGTGCTGGAAGAGGCATCAGGCTTCATTAAGGATGGCGACAAGCTGTGCATGGTGCTGGATCCCTATGGCCCCGAGTGTCAGGAGAATCCCTACCCCTTCCAGTGCACCATCGACGACCCCACCAAGCAGACCAAGTTCAAGGGTATGAAGAGCTACATCTCTTACAAGCTGGTCCCCACGCATACCCAGGTGCCTGTGCACAGGCGCTATAAGCACTTCTACTGGCTGTATGCACGCCTGGCAGAGAAAGCACAGGAAGGGTCTGATCTGGTGGATGAACCACATGGCCAGCCCAGTGGGACGTCTTCCAGCATTTCCTGACCTGCCCCAGCAGCACTGATGAGAAGGCCTGGAAACAGCAGAAGGCTGAGAAGGATGAGATGGTGGGCTCCAACCTCTTCCTCACTCTGAGCACACCACCTGCCGCTGCCCTAGACCTGCAGGAGGTGGAAAGCAAGATCGATGGCTTCAAATGCTTCACCAAGATGATGGACGACAGCGGACAGCCGTTGCAGCTCAACCACACTGCCAAGGAGTTTGCGCACAAACAGGTGACTGGCTTCAAGAATGAGTATCAGAAGGTGGGCCAGTCCTTCCCGAGCCTCAGCCAAGCCTTTGAGCTGGATCAGCAGACCTTCTCCGTGAGTCTGAATAAGGCCATTGCCTTTACTGGAGTCGCCTATGATGCCATCGGTGAACTCTTCGCTGAGTAGCCCAGGCAGGACCTGTACCCAGTCATGGACCTGTTAGCACTGTATCAAGGGCACCTGGCCAATTTCCCAGACATCATCCATGTTCAGAAAGAAGCTCTTACCAAAGTAAAGGAGAGTAGACAACACGTGGAAGAAGGGAAGATGGAGGTCCAAAATGCCAATGGCATTCAAGACCGCTGTAACACTAGTTCCTTTGCCACGTTGGCCGAGATTCATCACTTCCATCAAATTGGAGTAAGAGACTTTAAATCACAGATGCAGCATTTTTTACAACAATATTTTTCCAAAAAGTGACCCAGAAGTTGGAGAAAGCTCGTCACAAATATGACAGCATCTAATAACTGCACATGGGACCGCGCACCTGTTTTCAGTTCAAGGATAATTTCTACAGCAGAATTAAAACTGCTTTCTAAGAGCTATTGCCAACTACAGGCGGTGGTACAAGGACGGTTTTGTGTTCAACTGAAACTCGGCTGGATATATATAATTATGTAGGTGAGAAGCAGTTAATATGGTTATGTAGCAGAAACAGTACCACACTTTGTAACTAAATTATACTATGCATGCCTACACTACCATTGTAACTTTTGTAAATGGTTATACTATTTGCCTTATTGCTTTTGAAGTATGGGTATATTAGTGTGTACTTTATAGACCCCCAAAGCCCATGAAGAGTCTCAAAGAAGCTGGCTGGGTAAAACGTGCTGAGGATGCCTTTTTAGTCTCATAGATCGAGATGACCTAAACTCAACCTATCTCTGTTTACAAACTCCAACTAGAGCAGCTCTGCGTCTTTGTGCCTTCAGACTGGTTCTTTGCTTTTCTGTCCCACCTGTGTTTGAGCCCCAACTTCTGATGGAAGGAGCGAAAGGTGGGCACTGGTGACAAGCCAATGAAAACCTCCCATTTCTGGGGGCAGGGGAAGAATCAATGGCCATCACTTTGCACAGGAAGCATCGCCTGGTAAGATGCTGGCAGTGACAGAAGCATGAGAAGCTCGCTCTGGATGTGAAGTCTCGTAGGAGAAAAGGCAGTGCACCGTATTCCCTTACACCTGTTTGTAGTACATGGCCTCGACTCCAGGGTCACACAGACTGAGCCTGAGGATTCCAACAATGCCCTTATCCAATCAGGGATAAAGTATAGAAGCAGTGGGTGACAACACACTCCATCTCTGTTTGGGGGAGGGTCTCCTGTCTCTTTTTTTTTCTTTTTTAGCTTGAAATTTTCTTTTAATGTTCAGCTTTTTGTTTCGATTTCAAATGGGTCTACACTGTTAACTGAATGATGAGACTCCACTGTGATTGACCCATTTACTTAATCAAAAAATTTTCAGAAATGTCTGTAAATGCAGTGTTGTGCATGACAAGAAGTGCTGTTGGTTGATTTAAGGAGGGACCAGAAATAATTTCTTCTATTCCATTACTGAAGGAAAAAATACTGATTTATGCTGTTTTTAAAAACTTTATATTGATAAAGCCCCATCAAATTTAACCTTAAAATTATTTTAAATATCATCTTATATTATTAGAAGGGAACTACAAATGACTGATAAATACCAAAAAGATTCAAAAGCAGTTTCATTTAAAAAGCACAAAGAGGTTCTGATGTGAAATGCCCAAATCTCAAATGTTTTCTGTAGTTTCTGAGCTAAATAATGTGACTCTCGAGTTTACAGATGTAAAAGCTGTCCCTGAAGGCTGAGGAACTTGTATCTGCTGTCCCTGTGAACTACACTTGCACCGCCCCAGAAACCCTGGTACTGATATGGTGGCTTGGGGGTACAGTCTCAGAGGGGGTGAGGCACAGTTACCCAACGGGGTCAGCCTGCAGAAAGACCAAAACAGAAAAGGTGAATGGTATAGTTACTTAACAGCACATTTACTCTCTACGAAGTAATCACATATGGGTTGAAATTTTAAGAGCAGATTGTGATCAATTTGACCTCCGGTCAAATCCTTGTACTTGAGAACATTGAGGCAGACGTGACATCACGTGGCGTTGCCTTTATTACATGCCCGTAGCACTGTTATCAAAAGCTGTGTTCTCTGAAAAAAGCAACTTCCTCTTGTTGACTGCAAACTACAGTTAGGTAAAGAAAACCCATATATATTTAAAAATTAATTTTATTCCAGAATTTTGGATGTTATAACTTTGAATTGGCATTGAAGAAGCAAGCTCTCCTCATTTCAAATGATTTGAACAGCACATTTATTTGCCTGTTTTGATGGTGCTTTGATTCTTTTTATTTTTTTTTTTTTTTTGCATCATTCTTACCTCGGTATTTCTTATTTACATTTTGGTTGTAATTCCCTTTCCCAGTTTCCAGGCCAACATCCCCCTAACCCCTCCCTTCCCCTTCTTTATGGGTGTTCCCCTCTCCATCCTCCCCCCATTACCACCCTCCCCCCAACAATCACATTCACTGGGGGTTCAGTCTTGGCAGGACCAAGGGCTTCCCCTTCCACTGGTGCTCTTACTAGGCTATTCATTGCTACCTATGAGGTTTGATTCCAGGGTCAGTCCATGAATAGTAGTGGCTTAGTCCAGGAAGCTCTGGTTGGTTGGCATTGGTGTTCATATGGGGTCTCGAGCCCTTTCAAGCTCTTCCAGTCCTTTCTCTGATTCCTTCAACGGGGGTCCCGGTCTCAGTTCAGTGGTTTAATGATGGCGTTCGCCTATGTATTTGCTGTATTCTGGCTGTGTCTCTCAGGAGAGATCTACATCCGGTCCTGTCGACCTGCACTTCTTTGCTTCATCCATCTTATCTAGTTTGGTGGCTGTATATGTATGGGCCACATGTGGAACAGGCTCTGAATGGATGTTCCTTCTGCCTCTGTTCTAAACTTTGCCTCCCTAATCCGTCCCAAGGGTATTTTGTTCCCCTTTTAAAGAAGGAGTGAAACATTCGCATTTTGGTCATCCTTCTTGAGTTTCATGTGTTCTGTGTATCAACAGCAATTTGAGCATTTGGGCTAATATCCACTTATCAATGAGTGCATACAATGTGTGTTTTTCTGTGATTGGATTACCTCACTCAGGATGATATTATCCAATTCCATCCATTTGCCTAAGAAATTCATAAAGTCATTGTTTTTGATAGCTGAGCAATATTCCATTGTGTAGATATACCACATTTTCTGTATCCATTCCTCTATTGAAGGGCATCTGGGTTCTTTCCAGCTTCTGGATATTATAAATAAAACGGCTATGAAAATAGTGAAGCATATGTCTTTGTTATATGTTGGGGCATCTTTTGGGTATAAGCCCAAGAGAGGTATAACTAGGTCCTCAGGTATTTCAATATCCAATTTTCTGAGGAACCTCCAGACTGATTTCCACAATGGTTGTACCAGTCTGCCACCAGCAATGGAGGAGTGTTCCTCTTTCTCCACATCCCGCCAGCATCTGCTGTCACCTGCGATTTTGATCTTAGCCATTCTCACTGGTATGAGGTGAAATCTCAGGGTTGTTTTGATTTGATTTGCATTTCCCTTATGAGTAAAGATGTTGAACATTTCTTTAGCTGTTTCTCAGCCATTCCACTTTCCTCAGCTGTGAATTCTTTGTTTAGCTCTGAACCCCATTTTTAATAGGGTTATTTGTCTCCCTGAAGTCTAACTTCTTGAGTTCTTTGTATATTTTGGATATAAGCCCTCTATCAGTTGTAGGATTGGTAAAGATCTTTTCCCAATATGTTGGTTGCCATTTTGTCCTAACAACAGTGGCCATCGCCTTACAAAAGCTTTGCAGTTTTATGAGATCCCATTTGTCGATTCTTAATCTTAGGACATAAGCCATTGGTGTTTTGTTCAGGAACATTTCTTCAGTGTCCATGTGTTCAATATGCTTCCCCACATTTTCTTCTACTACTTTGAGTGTATCTGGTTTGATGTGGAGGTCCTTGATCCACTTGGACTTTAGCTCTGTCCAGGGTGATAAGCATGGATCGATCTGCATTCCTCTACATGTTGACCTCCAGTTGAACCAGCACCATTTGCTGAAAATGCTATCGTTTTTCCATTCGATGGTTTTGGCTTCTTTGTCAAAAATCAAGTGACCATAGGTGTGTGGGTTCTTTTCTGGGTCTTCAATTCTATTCCACTGATCTATGTGTCTGTCTCTGTACAAATACTATGCAGTTTTTATCACTATTGCTCTGTAATACTGCTTGAGTTCAGGGATAGTGATTACCGCTGAAGTCCTTTTATTGTTGAGGATAGTTTTAGCTATCCTGGGTTTTTTTTTATTCCAGATGAATTTGCAAATTGTTCTGTCTAACTCTTTGAAGAATTGGATTGGTATTTTGATGGGGATTGCATTGAATCTGTAGATCACTTTTTGGTAAATGGCCATTTTTACTATATTAATCCTGCCAATCCATGAGCATGGGAGATCTTTCCATCTTCTGAGATCTTCTTCAATTTCTTTCTTCACAGGCTTGAAGTTCTTATTATACAGATCTTTCACTTGCTTGGTTAAAGTCACATTGAGGTATTTTATATTATTTGGGACTCTTATGAAGGGTGTCGTTTCCCTAATTTCTTTCCCGGCTTGTTTCTCTTTTGTGTAGAGGAAGGCTACTGATTTATTTGAGTTAATTGTATACCCAGCCACTCTGCAGAAGGTGTTTATCCGGTTTAGTAGGTCTCTGGTGGAACTTTTGGGATCACTTAAATATACTATCATATCATCTGAAAATAGTGATTTTTGACTTCTTCTTTTCCAATCTGTATCCCCTTGATCTCCTTTGGTTGTCTGACTGCTCTGGCTAGAACTTCAAGAAATATATTGAATAAGAAGGGAGAGAGTGGGCAACCTTGTCTAGTCCCTGATTTTAGTGGGATTGCTTCATTTAGGGGTTTCTCTCCATTTAGTTTAATATTAGCTACTGGTTTGCTGTATATGGCTTTTACTATGTTTAGGTATGGGCCTTGAATTCCTATTCTTTCCAGGACTTTTATCATGAAGGGGTGTTGAATTCTGTCAAATGCTTTCTCAGCATCTAATGAAATGATCATGTGGTTTTGTTCTTTCAGTTTGTTTATATAGTGGATTACGTTGATTGTTTTCCATATATTAAACCATCCCTGCATGCCTGGGATGAAGCCTACTTGATCATGATGGATGATTGTATTGATGTGCTCTTGGATTCAGTTTGCAAGAATTTTATCGAGTATTTTTGCATCGATATTCATAAGGGAAATTGGTGTGAAGTTCTCTTTCTTTGTTGGGTCTTTGTGTGGTTTAGGTATAAGAGTAATTGTGGCTTCGTAGAAGGAATTCGGTAGTGCTCCATCTGTTTCAATTTTGTGGAATAGTTTGGATAATATTGGTATGAGGTCTTCTAGAAAGGTCTGATAGAATTCTGCACTGAACCCATCTGGACCTGGACTCCTTTTTGTTGGAAGAACTTTAATGACTGCTTCTATATCCTTAGGAGTTATGGGGTTGTTTAAATGGTTTATCTGTTCCTGATTTAACTTTGGTACTTGGTATCTGTCTAGGAAATTGTCCATTTCCTGCAGTTTTTCAAGTTTTGTTGAATATAGGCTTTTGTAGTAGGATCTGATGATTTTTTGAATTTCCTCTGATTCTGTAATTATGTCTCCCTTTTCATTTCTGATTTTGTAAATTTGGACACACTCTCTGTGTCCTCTCGTTAATCTGGCTAAGGGTTTATCTATCTTGTTGATTTTCTCAAAGAACCAGCTTTTGGTTCTGTTGATTCTTTGTATAATCCTTTTTGTTTCTACTTGGTTGATTTCAGCTCTGAGTTTGATTATTTCCTGCCTTCTACTCCTCTTTTGTGTATTTGCTTCTTTTTGTTCTAGATCTTTTAGGTGTGCTGTCAAGCTGCTGATATATGGTCTCACCTGTTTCTTTCTGCAGGCACTCAGAGCTATGAGTTTTCTGCTTAGCACAGCTTTCATTGTGTCCCATAAGGTTGGGAATGTTGTACCTTCATTTTCATTAAATTCTAGGAAGTCTTTAATTTCTTTCTTTATTTCTTCCTTGACCAGGTTATCGTTGAGTAGAGCATTGTTCAACTTCCATGTATATGTGGGCATTCTTTCCTTATTGTTATTGAAGACCAGCTTTAGCCCGTGGTGGTCTGATAGGATGCATGGGATTATTTCTATCTTTCTGTATCTATTGAGGCCTGTTTTATGATCAAATATATGGTCAATTTTGGAGAAAGTATCATGAGGTGGTGATAAGAAGGTATATCCTTTTGTTTGTGGATAGAATGTTCTATAAATATCTGTTAAGTCCATTTGGTTCATGATTTCTCTTAGTCTGCCTATGTCTCTGTTTAATTTCTGTTTCCATGACCTGTCCATTGATGAGAGTGGGGTGTTGAAATCTCCTACTATTATTGTGTGAGGTGCAATATGTGCTTTGAGCTTTAGTAAGGTTTCTTTTATGTATGTAGGCGCCCTTGTATTTGGAGCATAGATATTTAGGATTGAGAGTTCATCTTGGTGAATTTTTCCATTGATGAATATCAAGTGTCCTTCCTTATCTTTTTCAATGACTTTTGGTTGAAAATCGACTTTATTCGATGTTAGAATGGCTATTCCATCTTGCTTCTTCAGACCATTTGCTTGGAAAGTTGTTTTCCAGGCTTTTACTCTGTTGTAGTGTCCGTCTTTGTCTCTGAGGTGTGTTTCCTGTAGGCAGCAGAATACAGAGTCCTCATTGCATATCCAGTTTGTTAATCTATGTCTTTTTATTGGGGAATTGAGTCCATTGATGTTGAGAGATATTAAGGAAAAGGGATTGTTCCTTCCTGTTATATTTGTATTTGGATGTGAGAGTCTGTTTGTGTGCTTTTCTTCTCTTTGTTTTGTTGCCAAGACAATTAGTTTCTTGCTTCTTTCTAGGGTATAGCTTGCCTCCTTATGTTGGGCTTTACCATTTACTATCCTTTGTAGGGCTGGATTTGTAGAAAGATATTGTATAAATTTGGTTTTGTCATGGAATATCTTGGTTTCTCCATCTATGTTAATTGAGAGTTTTGCAGGATACAGTAAGCTGGGCTGGCATTTGTGTTCTCTTAGGGTCTGTATAACATCTATCCAGGATCTTCTGGCTTTCATAGTCTCTGGTGAGAAGTCTGGTGTAATTCTGATACATCTGCCTTTATATGTTACTTGACCTTTTTCCCTTACTGCTTTTAATATTCTTTCTTTGTTTTGTGCATTCGGTGTTTTGACTCTTATGTGATGGGAGGAGTTTCTTTTCTCGCCCCATCTACTTGGAGTTCTATAGGCTTCTTGTATGTTTTTGGGCATCTCTTTCTTTAGGTTAGGGAAATTTTCTTCTATGATTTTGTTGAAGATATTTACTGGTCCTTTGAGCTGGGAGTCTTCACTCTCTTCTATACCTATTATCCTTAGGTTTGATCTTCTAATTGAGTCCTAGATTTCCTGTATGTTTTGGACCAGTAGCTTTTTCCATTTTACATTATCTTTGACCATTGTGTCGATGATTTCTGTGGAATCTTCTGCTCCTGAGATTCTCTCTTCTATCTCTTGTATTCTGTTGGTGATGCTTGTATCTGTGGCTCCTTGTCTCTTCCTTTGGTTTTCTATATGCAGGGTTATTTCCCTTTGTGCTTTCTTTATTGCTTCTATTTCCATTTTTAATTCCTTCACCTGTTTGATTGTGTTTTCCCGGAACTCTTTCAGAGATTTTTGTGATTCCTCTTTATAGGCTTCTACTTGTTTATTTATGTTTTCCTTCGTTTCTCTAAGGGAGTTCCTTCATGTCTTTCTTGAAGTCCTCCATCATCACGGTCAAATGTGATTTTAAATCTACATCTTGCTTTTCTGGTGTGTTTAGATATTCAGTGTTTGCTTTGGTGGGAGAATTGGGCTCCAATGATGCCATGTAGTCTTGGTTTCTGTTGCTTTCTTTCCTGCGCTTGCCTCTCACCAATCAGTTTGTCTCTGGTGTTACCTTGTTCTGCTATTTCTAACAGTGGCTAGACTGTCCTACAAGCCTCTGTGTCAGGAGTGCTGGAGACCTGTTTTCCTGTTTTCTTTCAGCCAGTTATGGGAACAGAGTGTTCTGCTTTCGGGCGTGTAGTTTTTCCTATCTACAGGTCTTCAGCTGTTCCTGTGGGCCTGTGCCCTGAGTTCACCAGGAAGGTCACTTGGAGCAGAAAAGTTGGTCTTACCTGTGTTCCCGAGGCTCAAGTTTGCTCATGGGGTGTTGCTTATGAGCTCTCCTCGGGGGTAGCAACCAGGAGGACCTGTGCCGCCCTTTCCGGGAGCCCCTGTGCACCAGAGTCCCAGATGGAGTTTGGTGTTTTCCTCTGGAGTCAGAGATGTGGGCAGAGTGTAGTCTCTTCTGGTTTCCCAGACGTGTCTGCCCCTCTGAAAGTTTAGCTCTCCCTCCCATGGGATTTGGGTGCAGAGAACTTTTGATCTGGTCCCTTCAGGTCTTGGCGGTGTCTGGAGTGAAGGGGAACTTCAGTTCCAGTGCTCCTATCTACCAGTTCCCAGAGGCCGTATATAGTTTCCTCTTGAGCCAGGGATGTGGGAAGGGGTGGGCAGTATTGGTGGTCTCTCCCCCTCTGCAGTCTCAGGAGTGCCCACCTGTCTGGGCAGTGAACTCTTTCTCCCACGGGGTTTGGGAGCAGGGAGCAGCGTTATGTATAATAGCCAGAAGCTTTAAAGAGCCCAGATATCCCTCAACCTAGTAATGTTTACAAAAAATGTGATGCATTTACACAATGGAGTACTACTCAGCTATTAAAAACAATGACTTTATGAAATTCAAAGGTAAAGGGATGGAACTAGAAAATATCATCCTGAGTGAGGTAACCTAATCACAAAAACATACACACGGTATGTACTCAGTGATAAGTGGATATTAGCTCAAAAGCTCAAATTATCCAAGATACAATCCACAGATCATGTGACACTCAAGAAGGATGAACAAAGTGCGGATGCTTCAATCCTTCTTAGAAGGGGGAACAAAAAATATTCATAGGAGGGGATATGGCGACAAAGTTTGAAGCAGAGACTGAAGGAAAGGCCATTTAGAGACTGACACACCTGGGGATCCAGGCCATATACATACAGCCATCAAACCCAGACAATATTATTGATGCCAAGAAGTGCATGCTGACAGGAGCCTGATATAGCTGTCCCCTCAGAGGCTCTGCCAGAGCATGACAAAAACAGAGGTAGATACTCACAACAAACCCTTGAACTGAGAATGGGATCCTCATTGGAGGACTTAGAGAAAGGATTGAAGGAGCTGAAGGGGTTTGCAACCCCATAAGAACAATACAAACCAACCAGAGCTCCCAGGGACTAAACCACCATGCAAAGAGTACACATGAACAGACCCATGGTTCCAGCTGCATATGTAGCAGAGGATGGCCTTGTTGGGCACCAATGGAAGGAGAAGCCCTTGGTCCTGCCAAGGCTACACCCCACCCCCCAGTGTAAAGAATGTCAGGGCAGGGAGGCTGAAAGGGGGGTGGATGGGTGGAGGAACATCCTCATAGAAGAAGGGGGAGGGATGTGATGGGGGTTTATGGACAAGCAACCAGGAAAGGGGATAACATTTGAAATGTAAATAAATTTAAAATATCCAGTAAAAAAAGTAACATTTAATAAAAGCAGTATGTAGCAAACCAGTAGTCAGCAACAAACTAAATGGAGAGAAACTTGAAGCAATCCCACTGAAATCAAGGACTAGACAAGGCTCAACCTATTCAATATAGTATTCAAGTTCCTACCCAGAGCAATTAGAAAACAACAACAAAAAAAGGTCAAAGGGATACAAATGGGAGAGGAAGAAGTCAAAATATCACTATTTGCAGATGATATGATAGTATTCATAAGTGACCCCAAAAATTTCAGCGAAATCCTACAGCTGTTAACTTCAGCAAAGTGGCTGGATATAAAATTAACTCAAACAAGTAAGTAGCCTTTCTCTACTCAAAGGATAAGCAGTCTGAGAAAGAAATTTGGGAAACAACACCCTTCACAATAGTCAGAAGTAACATAAAAACTTTGATGTGACTCTAACCAAGCAGGTAAAAGACCTGTATGACAAGAACTTCAACTCTCTGAAGAAAGAAATTGAAGAACTCAGAAGATGGAAAGAGCTCCCATGCTCATGGATTGGAAGGATTATTATAGTAAAAATAGATATCTTGCTGAAAACAATCTACAGATTCAATGCAATCCCCATCAAAACTCCCACTCAATTCTTCATAGAGTTAGAAGGAGCAATTTGCCAATTCATTTGGAATAATTAAAAAACAGCATAGCAAGAAATATTCTCAAAAATAAAAGAACTTCGGGGATTATCACTGACCTCAAGGTGTATTACACAGCAACTGTGATTTTAAAAAAAACTGCATGGTATTGATACAGAGACATGCAGGTTGATTGATGGAATAGAATTGAACACAACTTCAATTGATCACACATATGGTCACTTGATCTTTGACAAAGGAGCTAAAATCATCTATTGTAAAAAAGACAGCATTTTCAACAAATGGCGCTGGTTCAACTGGAGGTCAGCATGTAGAAGAATGCAAATGAACCCATTCTTATTTCATTGTATAAATCTCAAATCCAAGTGTATCAAAGACCTCCACATAAAACCAAATATACTGAAATATACTGAAACTAGTAGAAGAAAAAGTGGGAAAGATTCTCAAACACTTAGGCACAGGGGAAAGTTTGTTTCCTAAACAGAACACCAATGGCTTGTGCTCTAAGATCAAGAATCAACAAATGGACAAATGGGACCTCATAAAATTGCAACGCTTCTGTAATGCAAAGGACACTGTCAATAGGACAAAGTGGCAACCAACAGATTGGGAAAAGATCTTTACCAATCCTACATTTGATAGAGGACTAATATGCGATATTTACAAAGAACTCAAGAGGTTAGCCTCCAGAGAGTCAAATAATTCTATTTAAAAATGGGGTACAGAGCTAAACAAAGAATTCTCAACTGAGGAATATCAAATGGCCAAGAAGCACCTAAAGAAATGTTCGATATCCTTAGTCATCCAGGAAATGCAAATCAAAACAACCCTGAGATTCCACCTCACATTAGTCAGAATGGCTAATATAAAATCTCTGGTGACAGCAGATGCTGGTGAGGATGTGGAGAAAAAGGAAAAAGGACAAGCTGGTACAGTCACTCTGGAAGTCAGTCTGGAGATTCCTCAGAAAATTGGAGATAGTATTACCTGACGACCCAGCTATACCACTCCTTGGCATATCCCCCAATAGATACGTATAACAAGAGCACATGCTCCACTATGTCCTTAGCAGCCTTATTTATAATAGCCAAAGCTGGAAAGAACCCAGGTGTCCTTCAATAGAGAAATGGATACAGAATGGAGTACTATTCTGCTATTAAATCTTCATGAAAATCTTAAGCAAATGGATGGAACTAGAAAATATCATCCTGAGTGAGGTAACCCAGCCACAAAAGAACACACATAATATGCACTCACTGATAAGTGGATATTAGCCCAAAAGCTCAGAATACCCAAGATACAATTCACAGACCATATGAAGGTCAAGTCAAGAAGAAGGAAGACCAATATATGTACACTTCAGTCCTTCTTAAAATGCAGAACAAAATGTTCACAGGAGGAAATATAGGGACAATGAGTGGAGCAGAGACTAAAGGAAAGGCCACCCAGAGAATGCCCCACCTCGTATCCATCTCATATGCAGCCACCAAATTCAGTCACTATTGCCAATGCCATGAAGTTCTTGCTGACAGGAACCTGATATGGATGTCTCCTGAGAGCCTCTGCCAGAGCTTTACTGATACAGATTAATATGCTTGCAGCTAACAATCAGACTGAGCATGGTGATCCCAATGGAGTGTTAGAGAAAGGACTGAAAGAGTTGAAGAACTTTGCAACCTCATAGGAAGAACAACAATATCAACCAACCAGACACCCCAGAGTACCCAGGGACTCAACTACCAACCAAAAAGTACACATGGGGAGACCCATGACTCCAGTTGCATATGTAGCAGAAGATGGCATTGCCTGGAATCAATAGGAGGAGAAGCCCTTGGTGCTGTGAAGGCTATTTTCCCCAGTGTATGGGAATGCCAGGGTGCTGAGGTGGGAGTGTATGGGTGGGAGGGGGAGCATTGCCATAGAAACAGGTGGAGAAGGGATGGGAGAGGGTGGAACCAGGAAAGGGGATAACATTTGAAATGTAAATATATAAACTATCCAATAAAAAACAAGAAGAAAAAAAGAAAATACAAAGAGTAGAAATTGTCCAAGACCTGAGAGTGAAAGTAGGATCAATAAAGACAATAAAACAGCATCAGCATCAGCAGCAGCAGCAGCAGCAGCAGCAGCAGCAGCAGCAGCAGCAGCAGCATCAGCATCAGCAGCAACAACAAGAACACAACAACAAAACTGACTTTCTCCCAGCAGCTGTCAATTGTCAATAGCTCTTACAGTTTACAATGTATTAAAAAGTTTCAACCTAACTACTTTTGATATTCTAATTGTGGATTCCTATTTTCCCACATAGATGTGAGAGTAACTCTACTTAGTTACTAAAATAAACAAACTTAATTGATATTTATACTGTAGTAAATGTATACACCAGTCTTGTTTTCTTAATAATGGGATGATGTTTCATGGAGTTATTTCTATTTTTGTTTCTTTTTATGGTTGAGGATTCTTCCACTATATTTGTATGTAATGTTGTGAAGCTGATGAACATTTGTATTATCTGGGCATCCTAGAACCTGGGAAGAAATGCTAGAGTAGAGACTGGATCACCGAGATGGACTGTGTTTTTTGAGGTGTACTGAGGACTGAGTATGGTGCCTATACTAGTCTAGTAGAGGAGGACACTGAAGCCTCAACACTTCTGTAAACTACTTCCTCTTGAGCATTGCAAAAAAAATCAATAAAAACAAAAGAATATGGGTAATTAGAACATCTAATCAATGGCACAACTCCTTAACAAGCAAGTCTTAACACAAACATACAAGAAAGACAAAAATCAAGACAACATGAAAAAGTATTAATTAAAAAGCAATGGCTTTCCAGAATACAGCAAATACAGAGGCGAATGCCAGCAGCAAACCACTGAACTGAGAACAGGACCCCCGTTGAAGGAATCAGAGAAAGAACTGGAAAGCTTGAAGGGGCTCGAGACCCCATATGTACAGCAATGCCAACCAACCAGAGCTTCCAGGGACTAAGCCACTACCTAAAGACTATACATGGACTGACCCTGGACTCTGACCTCATAGGTAGCATTGAATATCCTAGTAAGATCACCAGTGGAAGGGGAAGCCCTTGGTCCTGCTAAGACTGAACCCCCAGTGAACTAGATTGTTGGGGGAGGGCGGCAATGGGGCAGGATTGGGAGGGAACACCCATAAAGAAGGGGAGGGGAAGGGGATGTTTGCCCAGAAACCGGGAAAGGGAATAACACTCGAAATGTAAATAAGAAATACTCAAGTTAATTAAAAAAAAAAAAAGATGAACATCATTTCATTTTGCCTTTTCAAAACCAGGCAACTTAAATATACATTTTTATAAAAGATATTATCAAAAGGTAAATATAATCCTGCATTTATACATTTTAAATAAAATACATTATAAATATAAAAAAAAGCAATGGCTTTCAATGAGAGAGAATTAGATAATATGCCAGGAAAAGGGAGTTGAAGAAATGATTATATAAATTGTGTTAGTTTTTCTTGCTGTGACAAAATTTCATGGCCAAAAGTGATTTATGGAATAAAGAATTTTTATTGACTTATGGTTTCAGAGCGAGAGTCCACAAGGTCAGGATACATGGAAAAGTGCAAACCGAGCAGCAAACTGAGAGACCACAGCTTCAGCCACATACAAAAGGTAGATCTGAAACAAGGCTATAAACTCTTAAAACTCCCTCTATTTCCTTCAGGATGACCCCACCTTCTAATGGCTTCACAACTTCTCCAAACAACACCATGGGGATCAAGAGTTCACATTTATGTGGTATAGTGGACATTTCTCATTCAAATGACCACAAGAATGTTCAAAGAAATAAAAGAGAACATAAAACTTCGTGAGTGAGTTCTAAGAAAATAAAATGTAATAAAGTCAGTACAGGAGATGGAAGTGAGATTTGACAATGAGGGAGAAATACTGGAGGGGGTTTGCTGGATTTAGAGAAAGAAAGAAAGAAATTAAAGACATTTTAGAATTTAATTAAAATGAAGGCACAACCTACTGAAACTTACCCCTGGTAAGTCTAATATGTGTCCAGTGGATGGCCACACATCCCAAGAGTATGTGGACAGTACGACTGAGATTCAATAGGTTTAATTTTTAAAAGAGACACAAAAATAGGTGTGTAGGGAAGAGGAGTTATGTCTGCAAAGACTTGGAGAATTAAGGATAAATATGGTCAAAATGCATTGTATGAAATTCTCAAAAACTAATAAACATAAGAAAGAACAAATTTTTAAAAAAAAAACTAAAGTCTCATCTAAAACGTGTCTGATGTGGGGCTTATACCTACTACGAATCCTAGCAGCCTGAGTTCAGTTCCTGAGACCAATATAGTAGATTCCCAAGATGTCCTCCGGCTCCACATGCTGTGGCACATGAGGAGGGTACACACACACGCGCAAACACACACACACACACACACACACACACACTTTTTTTTCTAAAATAGTCCACATGTTTGTCTACAGCCTGATCTTATGAAGGCATTTTTAAATGTTTGTGAGTATACCCTACAGACACACCAGAAGAGGGTATCAGACACCATGACAGACGGTTGTGAGCCACTATGTGGTTTCTGGGACTTGAACTCAGGACCTCTGAAAGAGCAATCAGTGCTATTAACCGCTGAGCTGGAGGGATGGCTCTGCCCATGAATTCATTTAATATAAGGGAAAGCAGCAAATTAATCTATGGGCTGTATTTCTTTACCTTTGCTAGTCTCCAATAACCACACAGAAAAACCAAGATTTATTTCAAGCTGTACTTCAATATCTGGGCAATTATTCATCTATTAATCCTCTAAAACAATCTGGCTACCTCCCAGCCATGATCCCATAATTCTTACATATTATTTATCTGTCCCTATGGGCTTCAGATGTTTTTTCTCATGGTGTCTTCTCAGACCCTCTATTCCTCCTGACTGACCTGAATCTCCCTCCGTCTCTCCCTTTCCTACCCCTGGTTAATAGAAGTTTATGGCACATTCTCTCTTCCGCCCACCATTGGGTGATCAGCATCTATTGAAAAGGCAGAGAATAAACCAAAAGACTAGTTTACACAAAGTTGAGACTGGAGATTTTAGACATGAGCATTACAATGCTGTGTCTTGATATGAGGGCAGAATAATCAGCATTTAAATAACACAAGGATAACCTTACACAGTACACAAAACTTTATTCCTACACAATGGAAAAACATATTGCCATGTTAATATTAGGGTAGTGTTAAGAAAATTAAATTCTTGTTATTTTAGGTAGTCTTCTGTGTTCTTGAGGTATCAAAACCGGCAAAAAACTGAATGGAAAGTGCAAGCCCAGAACTCTAGTTACATTCCTCAACCGTAAAACCAAAACTCAGGCAAGCCAAGACATGCTCATCCTGAGGGCAGTTACTAAATTAACAGTCAGAGGTCAGATGGCTTTGTGAAACACAAACCATATCATCTTCTGATGCTATTTTGAGCAACATTTGTAAAATATTTGAAAGAAAGACATATACATGTAGTTTGGCAAATTTAGCCTGTAATTTTAATTACAACACAAATGTACCAGGTCTCATTGCTGTACAGGACAGAAAGGTAATAATGTTAAGGACTCTCAACACTCCAGGGAATACCCTGTTTACACAACCTTTAGGAACTCACCTTTAAATAGTTCCTCAAAGGAAAATATTTAGAAGCAAGACCTAGGAGACTTGGAGTTTGTACTTAGTGAAGTAATGCAGAAAGGCATAATTAGAATACTGCTAAAACTCATGTAATCGGTATGGCCTTTAGGAAAACCTTTTCCAGAACCCAGTGCTGTCTTTTAAGTCACTCCCTCATGCTAGGTCCTAGGTTCCTTCATAGATGACACCTCCAACACTGTTTCTACTCCATGTCTGCACTGAAGTAAGAGAGGGGAAGCTGCTAATAGGTCTAGTCTGCATAATTCTGTAGGCTTGACTGGAGATTGGGGTGTAAGAAATAGGCTGTGTTATTAGTCCTCCTACTCATTCATATTTTTTATTATTAGGCTTCTAGGTAAAAAAAAAATCTATTTCCTTTTTCTCCAAAATCTCAGTCTGGAAACTGGAATACAAACTTTCTCCTTCAGGGATGAGCTCATCCCATAGGAACCACAAAGACACATAGGGCACAGGGGCCATGTCTTCCAGTATTGCTCTCCCTTTGGTGTGGAAGGCAGCTCTGCCTGGCTCTCCCCTTGCTTAGCTATCAGCTTTCAGCTTTTCATTGCTTCCTTAGGTTTGTATACAGCCCACCATCTCCCCTGTCTTGTGGCATATCAAATACAGCTGGAGCTGCAAGGACACTAAGAATATTGCTTGGGGGAGCTCATCAAGATGAGCTTGTTTCTCTTAAGCATTGCTCTTTGTAGGAGTTATGAATGAAATCAACATTGCTGGTTCCAATCCCCTGATGACACTATGAAGAAGAGCGTCCAATTACAACGAAGATGGTCCTCCTAGTGCAGAAGAGGTAATAACCCTACTGCTGACACATCAAACTTTAACTTAATGCTTAAATATTCTTCTCATACACAACAGGTCTGACAAGTTGCCGCATGGCTCAACCTTGATTAGTACTTACTCTGCTATGGTGAAAGAGTTGGCAGCTATCCAGATGCTATATAAAAGACTGCATGCTTCCTGTGTGAGTGTATATTGAATGCTGATGTGTTGTACGTGTGTGTGTGTGTGTGTGTGTGTGTGTGTAAAGCACATTGTAAACAAATGCTGCTCATAGAATGTGTGTATGGAGAACTCTCATGTGTGCAGCAGTGTGGCTGTGTAAGAGTCATTAAAATACACGTTTGACCTTATCAAAGAACAACTCAACCAGTAACAAAATAAAGACGTCTAGAGGCGGGTATGGTGACATAAGCCTATAATACCATCACCAGGGAAGGAAAGAATGTCATGAGTTTGAGGCTACTCATATCTAATGAGTTATATGAGGAAAATGAAAGAACATGTGGAAAGGGCTTTTTATTGTAGTGTTACTAGGGCACAAAAGATATTACTGCATTTCCCTTCAGAAGCAGCTTCCAGACTTGCAGGCCACTTCCTGGGTTCTCTTCTTTCTGCCTTTCTCTACATATCAGGATTCTTGTGTTCTTAGGTCCCTCTCCATCTCTTATAACTTTTATTTTCCTTATTCTATTTTCCTTACTCCTACTGGTTCTTCTTCATGTTCTCTCCACTACAGATAGAGATGCCACTGTTTATTCCCTCAGAAATGTTGATAGTCATGTAGAATCTTTAGTATGTAAGGAAATGTATCCCTGGCCTTCTTGAAACATAAATGACATGATGCTTCATGACCTACCCCCTTCTCACTCATTTTTTACTCTACTGTCCTTGTTCCTGTTTTGATATTAGATCACATTTCCTCATATGTATGTGTATTCTGCATTTATTCAGTAGCCCATATTCTTAGTGCAACAATTTCACCTTACCCATAATTTTACTATTCCCGACTTCAGTCACCCATTGTGGACCACAATCCATGAATTATATTAATGTCTGTCTTCATCTTTCAAAAGAGAAATATCATATTTACCTAATGTTCATTATACTGTTTTCATAATTTCTAATTTGTTAGTTATTGTCAATGCTCTGCTGTCCTTATCATATAAGTTAATCTTTTTCATATGTATGTTTGTGTAGAAATTAACAGTTATAAGAGTTGATACCACAGCCTGAAGCATCCACTGGGGTCTTAGAAAATATTCCCAGAAGATAAAGGAGAGGCCTGTATCTACTGCAGACTCCACTAGATTTTAAGTGCCTGTTCTTTGCTTGGTGTTGAAGTAATCACTGTGATAAGGGTATCATCTCTGCATATATACCATAGATACAAAATTATATTTATGTTTCCTTTCAGCTTGCTTTTTATTCAATATTTTTATTTAATTAGTTATTGTGTGTGAATATGTGTATATATGGTTGGGTTTGGAATACGTGTGTGTGTGTATGCAACACATTACATAACTTGACATATGTCAGACATATTTTCCTGGAAAACACAGATGTAATTAATAATTAATTAATTAATTAATTTAAATTATCATAGCATCATTATCTTTATCACTGTGGCCATTTCTTATAGTTCTCAGAAATAATGCAAAATCCCTCTTAAGTTTTTATTTAATCTTTACAACTGTGTCATAGTTTTGGTATAATATTGGTTTTACAGATTGACAACAAAAGAAGTATCCAGGGCTATAAAAGTAAGAAACCAATCATGTATGTGGAACTCAGGTATCGGTACTCTTAGTAATTATTTATTATACTGCATAGATTCTGTTTTATAGGAAAACTATAACTTATTTAACCTATGTTTAAACTATAGTTTACTTTATGCATAGTTACTTACAGGATACAAAGTGCCAAACATTGCTATTTTCAGGAGACAAAGGAATATTCATTTTTATTATTCTTAAAATTTTTTAGAGATTCTAATATATTATTTCACCCTTCCCTTTTCTCCTTGCAACACTCCTCATGTATAACTGCTACCTTGATATTTTCCAAATTCATGGCATCTCCTCTCTTTCTCTCTCTCTCTCTCTCTCTCTCTCTCTCTCTCTCTCTCTCTCTCTCTTCCCCTCTCTTCCCCCCCCGCTCTTTGTGTGTGTGTGTGTGTGTGAGAGAGAGAGACAGAGAGACAGAGAGAGACAGAGACAGAGACAGAGAGAGAGAGACAGAGAGAGATCAATCCACATAATGTTACTTACGATATGTATGATTTTAGGGCTAATTTGCAGTTGGATAACCATGTATGTGCTCTTCCCTGGGGAAGACTATTTCTCTCACTCTCAGCATTCCCTAATTGCCTGTAGTTCTTTAGATTGGAGCTGAGGTCTCCTGAGTTTTCCCCTACCATGTTAGCATGCCTATTGGTGACTGGCTTTGTTCAGGTCATGTTTAGACAACCATGTTGGTGCTCTTGTTGAGCAAATCATAAGTCCAATTAGAGAACTGATGATTACTGCAAAGGTATGTGTACCACAACTGCAGCCTTTGTGTGCTAGCATCATGCTGGTTATTGTTGTGGTTCATTGACATTATAGCTACACAGGACCATTGGTTGTTTCTGTACTTTGGAAGCTCGAATGGCACCTCTGCTACCAAGGAAAGCTAGTCTTTGAGGGGAAGGCTTTAAGGTTAGATCTAATTCTAGGCTTCTGGGCCCTGTGTCCAAAGAAAATGGTGTGTAGTAGGGATTTACCTTAGGTCTCCAGGAAATTAGGGGGAAAGGACAAGGGCAATAACAATAGCTTACAATGATTTTTGGAAGTCTTTTGGACAATCTTGATCAACAACTCAAAAGAAGGCTTCATGTCTGGCATTGGAGTCTTTATTAGGTGGTCTTCGTCTCTCTGGGAATTGTCAGTCAAGATGGGAGGCTTTTATTTAAAATATACATTTAGATTTATACATTGACTTGCAGAAATTATATGTATTTTAGGTAAATAGTAATAGTTTGTTTGCTTAAGAATTTTTCAGACATCCTGTTATTTTACCCACCTTTTTCTGTATTAATGCCCTGCTTCTAACTAATTAGAGCTACCTTGTTTTAAAAATTTCCCTTCAGATCGCTGGTGCTCTGCTATTATTTTGCACCTACACCTGAAATGGTCCCTTTTTATGTCACGAGTTTCTACAGTTACTTGAAGTTATGCACTTGAATCTAAAAATATGGACTTGGAACATCAGCTGAGAGAGAACATACAATTATATTTCTGGGTCTGGGTCTCACTCCACATAATTTTCACTAGAGGAAGATTCATTTTACAACTTCTGATGTTTTCAAGCTCCTCTAAGAGATGCTTTATTAACACTCATGCTGGTGGGTGACTTTATTCTACTTCACCTCTGCCAATCTAGTAAGACAGAAAGGAATGCTAATCACTGCTTCATTCTATATTTCTATGGTTCTACATGAGGATGAATTGATTCTTTACAATGACCAGTTCTTTTGTCATTTGTATTTCTTCTATGACTTGCTTGTTAAAAGTTCTTTTCCCAAGTCGGGGTAATACACCAGCCAAAGAATAAAGGCTTGAGTTCAATCCCTAGCACACATTAAAATTTATGCCAGTTGTGGTGACACAGACATGTAGTCCCAGCACTGTGCCGGGAGAAACTAAGGTATCCCTGGTATATACTAGCTGCAACTGGCCAAGGAGATAAGGCTGACTGGCAAGTGAACCCCAGGAATCTGCCTTGTTCTGCATCTACAATGTTGGATTACAAGTGTGTGCCACCATACCTGAACTATTTATATGCACTCTGCAGATGTAAGTCAGGCCCTCGTACTTATAAGGCAAGCACTCTACTGACTGGGCTCATTTTTCCATCTTTTCAAAGATTACATAAATATTTTTGATCACTTATAGGGTATTTTATTCTGCTTTGTTTGACATCCATCTAAGATTTGGAGAAGGATAGATATTGAGAAATTTTTGTTTCTAATCAGATAGCTGTTTATAATACGTTGCTTTGCTATTGATTTAATAATCCCATATCGTGTTTCTTGCCCATATCCATGTGGCTTGTTCAAGTCTATTCCCCACTCTCACAACAGACTCCCCACTCTCCGCCTTTTGTTTGGCTGTAGGTGCCTGCATCTGCCTCCATCTGAGGTTGGATATAGCCTCTCAGGAGACAGATATCTAGGCTCCTATCTACAAGCATAACAGAGCATCATTAATAGTGTAAGGGGTTGGCTCTCTCACATGGGATGGGTCTCAACTTGGAGCAGTCATTGGTTAGCTGTTCCCTTATTCTCTACTCCACCTTTATGGCTGTATACCTTGTAGACAAGAGCAATTTTGGGTTAAGATTTTGTAGGTAAATCAGTGTCTTCCTCCCTCCTCTGGAAGTCTTGCCTGGCTATAAGAGGTAGTCACCTTAGTCTCTATCTTCCTATAGTAGGAATCCCAGCTAGGCTCACCCCCATAGACTCACTGTACCCTACCCCCAATCCCAGGCCTCTAGCTACTCCAAGAGACACTCCAGATTTCCATCATCAATCTCAACCCTCCTCCCTACACCTGATCACCATCCCCATTCCTCTCCTCACCCACTCTTACCCAGTTCCCGCCTATATTCACCTCTAATGACTATCTTATTTCCCCATCTGAGGAGATTTGCCCTTGGGACCTCCTTATTATCTACTTTCTTTGGGTATGTGGACTGCAGCATGGTTATCCTGCACATTATTGGCTAATGTCTACTTATAAGTGAGTACATACCATGCATGTCCTTTTGGGTTTGGGTTACCTCACTTAGGATGATATTTTCTAGTTACTCCGTTTGCCTGCACATTTCATGATGTCCTGGTTTTTTGGGTTTTTTTTCCATCTTTATTAACTTCTTATTTACATTTCGATTGTTATTCCCTTTCCCAGTTTCTGGGTCAACATCCCCCTAACCCATCCCCCTCCCCACCCTCCCCCCAACAATCACATTCACTGGAGGTTCAGTCTTGGCAGGACCAAGGGCTTCCCCTTCCACTGGTGCTCTTACTAGGCTATTCATGGCTACCTATGAGGTTGGAGCCCAGGGTCATTCCATGTATAGGCCTTGGGTAGTGGCTTAGTCCCTGGAAGCTCTGGTTAGTTGGCATTGTTGTTCATATGGGGTCTCAAGCACCTTCACGTTCTTTCAGTCCTTTCTCTGATTCCTTCAATGGGGGTCCCGTTCTCAGTTCAGTGGTTTGCTGCTGGCATTCGCCTATGTACTTGCTGTATTCTGGCTATGTCTCTCAGGAGAGATCTACATCCGGTTCCTGTCAGCCTGTACTTCTTTGCTTCATCCATCTTATCTAGTTTGATGACTGAATATGTATGGGCCACATGTGGGGCAGACTCTGAATGGGTGTTCCTTCTGCCTCTGTTCTAAACTTTGCCTCCCTATTCCCTCCCAAGGGTATTCTTGTTTCCCTTTTAAAGAAGGAGTGAAGCATCCGCATTTTGGTCATCCTTCTTGAGTTTCATGTGTTCTGTGCATCTAGGGTAATTCAAGCATTTGGACTAATAGCCACTTATCAATGAGTACATACCATGTGTGTTTTTGGGTTACCTCGCTCAGGGTGATATTTTCCAGTTCCATCCATTTGCCTATGAATTTCATAAAGTCATTGTTTTTGATAGCTGAGTAGTATTCCATTGTGTAGATGTACCACATTTTCTGTATCCATTCCTCTGTTGAAGGGCATCTGGGTTCTTTCCAGCTTCTGGCTATTATAAATAAGGCTGCTATGAACATAGTGGAGCATGTGTCTTTATTAGCTATACCTCTCTTGGGCATATACCCAAAAGATGCTCCAACAGATAACAAAAATTATTTTATTGTACAGGATTGTTTTGGCCATCCTGGGGTTTTTATTTTTCCATATTGAAGTTGAGAATTGCTCTTTCAATGTCTGTTAAAAATTGTATTGAAATTTTGATGGGAATTTCATTGATTCAGTAGATAGCTTTAGGCAATATGACCATTTTCAGTATGTTAATCCTACCAGCCCATGAGCATTATTCCCAAACTATTCTTGAGTTTGATTGTGAATTCTCTATTAATTTCACAGAGATGTTATTACCTGAACTATTATGATGTAAATAAATTTCTTTAATGTAATAATACCTTAACATTTGACATACTAACTCTCAGCACACATTGCACACCATAATTTCTTCTTCATAGTCTGTGTTTACTCTTTATAATACCATTGCTTCAATTTATTTTAAACTGTCTTTCATATCTGTTGAATGTTATAGGCAACTGTTATCTAGCATCTCTCTCAAATGTTCTCTCCTAATAGTTATAATCATATTCTTTCACCTTTCCATATATGTCTCAAGTGCAATTCATATTTTCTTCATTGATTCATATGTAGTCCTAACTAGGCATCATAACTATTTAAATTGGTTTTTCTTTTATTTTCATGTATGAATCTTAACCCTACTATCAAAACTAGTCAGGGAGACTTTATCGTTTTTTCTTACTGAGTGGTTTTGACTGCTTTTATCTGTGTACTGCCTATGTGCCTAATGCTTTCAGAGATGAACAGAGGACATCATGTTATCTCAAACTAGATTTAAAGGCATTTATACGCTGTCAGGCAGGTGCTGAGAATTGAATCTAGGTGTTCTTAAAGAGCAGAGAGTTCTCCTACCATCTGAACTATATTTCCAGCCCTCCCAGGAAGCTTTAAACTATATTTGTTTTATCTATTTAAAAACCAGCAGTAGTCTTAATTGTAAAAAAAAAAAAAAAAAAGAACAGCATGGTTAAAAGAAGGATTTGGAGGATGGGGGATGATGTTGTTATGCACTAGAAACAAACAATTAGAATAAAAATAATCATATGATGGACTGACCCTGGACTCTGACCTCATAGGTAGCAATGAATATCCTAGTAAGAGCACCAGTGGAAGGGAAGCCCTGGGTCCTGCTAGGGAACCCCCAGTGAACTAGACTGTTGGGGGAGGGGCAATGGGGGAGGGTTGGGAGGAACACCCATAAAGAAGGGGGGGAAGGGATGTTTGCCGGAAACCGGGAAAGGGAATAACACTTAAATGTATATAAGAAATACTCAAAATAAAAAAATAATAATCATATGTATTAAATAGGACAATTTAGATAGAAAAATATAAAATCCTAGAACTACCCAAGTACACGTCAGTTTTATCACAAGCCCCTTCTATACTACAGTAGGTCATGAACTCAGTCATACTGTATTCTTATTGTTTCTGATAAATAGGTAAATACAAAAACATCTCAATGGGAAGAAAAAACCAGACTTTTGTAGTTGAGTTTTTGTTGCTTGGCCTTTCACAAGATGCACAGACTCAGATTCTCCTGTTTGTTCTTTTCTTCATCATTTATGTGCTGACTGTACTTGGAAACCTGCTCATCATTATCCTCATCTTCATGGATTCTCGACTCCACACCCCCATGTACTTTTTTCTTAGAAATCTTTCTTTTGCAGATCTCTGTTTCTCAAATAGCATTGTTCCTCAAGTATTGTCCCACTTCCTGGCAAAAAGGAAAACTATTTCCTTTTGGGGCTGTGTGACACAGGTAATTGTCTCTCTTCAGATTGGTTGTACAGAGTGTGCACTTCTAGCTGTGATGTCCTATGACAGGTATGTGGCTGTGTGCAAGCCACTGCACTACTCTACCATCATGACCCAACAACTATGCCTGCAGTTGGCCCTAGGGTCCTGGGCCAGTGGGCTCCTAGTATCTTTGGTAGATATTACTGTTGCCTTCCATCTTCCCTATCGAGGGCAGAACATAGTCAGTCATTACTTTTGTGAACTTCCTGCCCTCCTGAAAGTGGCTTCAGCAGATACTTACAGCACAGAAATGGTCATCTTTGCAATGGGCGTGGTAATCCTCCTAGCACCTGTCTCTCTCATCCTCATCTCCTACTGGAATATCATCTCCACTGTGATCCAGATGCAGGCTGAAGAGGGGAGACTCAAGGCTTTTTCAACCTGTGGATCTCACCTCATTGTTGTTGTCCTCTTCTACGGGTCTGCAATATTTAACTATATGCAGCCAAACACCAAAACCACGAAGAAACAGGATAAGATAATGTCTGTGTTCTATACAGTTGTGACTCCAATGTTAAACCCCATAATTTATAGTCTGAGGAACAAGGATGTCAAAAGCGCCTTTAGGAGACTAGCTGCGAGAGTGGCCTTCTTTCACAAGCAGTGACCTGTGGATTTGGTTTTTATAATCATAGTAGCATCTGAACATGGAGCAA
Organism: Rattus rattus; assembly: GCF_011064425.1. Lineage (NCBI taxonomy): Eukaryota > Metazoa > Chordata > Mammalia > Rodentia > Muridae > Rattus > Rattus rattus. Next base: position 105,272,729 of record NC_046155.1, read on the forward strand.
GATTTTTTGAGACAGTTATTAAGTAAGTCATTTTAGGAAGAACTGTGGAAGAGAAGAACACTTTATGGAAATGGTGACCACGCTAAGCCAGAGCACAAACAAAAATGATTAAGGTATAAAACTGGGTTATCTTTTTATTACAAGAGGTGAAATGTGCTATTTCAATGAGTGCATAGTTATAATTAATCTACCTTGGTGTAGGGAGCTGCAAAGTCCCGCACCCCAAAGATGGCGCTGGTTTCCACCTTCCACCTTCCCGATGGTGAGCGCTCCGTGAGATAAACAAGTCCTTATTTGGCTAGGCCCACTCAGCCTGGTCGCTTCCGCATAGATACAGCCTATCCGCTATCCCATGTGGCTTGCTAGGATTGGCCAGCGCTAGTTATTTAAGTGTGGTGCGGAGGTTCCCCGTGGTCAGAAGCTTTTACAAGTTTCCTGAATAAACTGCTTGAAGAAAATCTTCACTGGTTGTGTCTTCCTTGCTGGTCGAGGTTGGGCGAGACACCTTGGACCCAATTATGCATAAGCATAGCTAAATCTGCTGGCACATGCCTCAGATCTCAATGTGCTGTCTAGATTTATGTCAACATCAACTTGGTACCGTTCTTTTCATCTGAGGAGGGAAGGAAACTGAATTGAGAAATTGCCTCTGTTAGACAAACCTGTAGAGAATTCTCTTTATTAGTAATATGGGATAGCCCATCCCATTGTGTGGACACCCCTGGGTTGGTGGTCCTAGAATCGAAAAAGAAGCAGGCTGAGCAAGCCATGAGGAGCAAATCAGTAAGCAACACTCCTCCATGGCTCCTGCATCAGCTCCTGCCCATTTCAAGTCCCATAAAAGTGTAACATGAGTTCTTCTGTGCTCATTAATAGGCATGAGTGGAATGTTATCTTGGGGAGTCTGGGTGGCCCCCAAGCAATCACATCACTAAAATGTCTGACCTAACATGCTCTTCATATGTTCATCATAGCTGCATATGGGAGCTCCCCAGCACCACACTCCAATTTACCTTCGGCATACTGTATGTATGGTCTTATCACCCCACAAGACCACTGAAACTACATGCAGATTAGCAGAGTCACACACAACGGAGAGGACAGTATAGGCTAGAGTGCCTATCATCTCCAATCTAACTTAATGACTCTCTTCTATCAAGAATGGCAACAGGCCTGATCTTAAGGGTTGCTTACAAGTAGTCAAAGTTGTACTGCTGCAATTTCCTATGGCTGTTATGCTAGGAAAATGTCATTTCACAAATGAATAGTGAAGCAGATCTTTCCTTGTTGGGTTCACTAATGAAATTCCAATGTCGAGCCCAGAATCTGCCACAAATTAGGGTCTCAATAAAAATATAAGTTGGAGCTCTGATGAAAACTGTTGGTTTGAATCAATTTTTTCTAAGTCTTTATCTAAATAAATGCAGTTGTGTCAATCCAGAAGAGATGGATTTCATAAAGGTAGGAAGGAAGACTTCAGGGTCCTTTACATTGACAATGACAGTCGCCCGTTGAGAGAAACCTCCTCAAGTTGTGCCCTTAATATATGGACCATGAGGTACTTGAAACCTGAAAATAGTTCCTGAGGGAACACTACCAGGCTATCAGAGAAGGTCTTAGGCTACCTGGTAAGAAACTTCATACTCAGATGAGGCCCGTACCTTTTCCCATTTTATGCATTTTAATTCACTACCCAAGACTGTTTGCTGACAACAATTACAAGCTGGAGTTTTTAATTTTCTCCAGCTTGTTAAATACAACATTTGTAAAGATTTTCCCCTCATGAACAATTGAAGTCACTGCCAAACCACTAATTTTATAAAATACCATTCCACATGCCTTGTGTATCTTGCTAATGATTTTCTAAATCTTGAAACACTGTGGTGAGCAAGCATGAAGGGAATGAACTTGAACTCTAGCTTTCCCATTTTTTTCTCTTAATTTGGAAACAGTAATCTCTATTTTAAGTGTTGTGGTGGTGACTAAATGAAATGGAGATGTCTGCAATTATGAAGAAAGTAAAACACACACACACACACGCCTCATCTTTTGCCTTAGTAGATTCCTGGCTTAGATCTAAAGTCACCTGTGGAAAGCATTTTCCAATTTACTAACTTGACTTCTCTCTGCTCTTTTAGCACTGTGTCTGTCCATCTGTCCAAGCACCATTCATATCATCACATCTTTAGGACTACTGAGCATTCCCTCCCTAACCAATCTTCTTGTCCATGTGTCCCCACACCTATTACATGACCTCTTATCTCAAGTCCCAAGCCGAACTTCCCTTCTTACATCATACTTGTTTGAAGGGACTCAGTTCTACTGCAAAGTCCTGCTGGAGAGATGTGTTCTGGACAATAGAGGCACTGTGACTAATTCTAAGTATCATACTGTGGCTGGATTTGATGACTGCTGGATTCCATTTTTACTCTGACATTCTAAACATTACAAATTTTGAGACATTTATTTAAATTCTCTTTTTTTCTTTTTTGAGCTGGGGAAGAGGACGTCATGAACCAGCATTGTTCCTTATCACATACTGATGCTCTTGGCATAAGTGACTCCAATTTTGAAGACTCCTTTGGATACTGTGATTACTTTAATCATTGTTCATTCCAAGGCTTTTATAACCCATACATTCAATTTTCTAATGTTTTTGATGTGAGAATCATGCATACAATTCATATTATGTCATTTTAGGATAGGATGGTTCAAACAGCCAAGGTTTAATGTAATCAGCTTTGTCCTTCCCTACTTCTCTCCTTCCCTCCCTCTGGGCATGCAATGTAAGTACTCTACCACTGAACCATATTCTAAGAACTCTTAAAAAAGAAAAATAACCACAAGGTCTCAGTGAGTTTCCCAGGCAGACTGAACTTGAGATACCCTTGCCTGGGCCTCTCAGGTAGATGGTGAATTAGGTTTTCGATTGCTGTAATGAAACACTGTGGCCAAAAGCAATTTTGGTAGGAAAGGATTTTCTGGCTAAAATATTCTGAATCACAGTCCACTGAAAGAAGCCAAGACAAGAACTCAAACAGGGCAGGAACCAGGAGGCAGGAGTTGTTGCAGAAGCCATGGAGGAGAGCTGCTTACTGGTTTGCTCATCATGGCTTGCTCAGTCTGCTTCCTTATAGAACTCAGGACTACCACCCATGGGTGTCTACACTCACAGTGGCATGGGCCATTGCATATTACTAATTAAGAGAATTCCCTACAGATTTGCCTTATGAAGACAGTTTCTCAATCAAGGCTTCCTCCTCTCAGATGACCACAGCTTGTGCCATGTTGACATAAAACTAGCCAGCCCACTGAGAATTGAGGCCTGTGCCAGGAAATTTGGTTATGCTTATGCCTAAAACAGGTCCGTGCAAATTAATTAATATCATCTCCCACTTCTTTTCTGTTTTTCAGGAGACTATTTTCTCAATTGCCCTACCTGTGACCATTTGATTACATCAACATCCCTTTTCAAAGATATTACTCTTTACATTTAACTACTGTTCAAGTTTCTCTAGGCTATAAAATCCATCCAATTCATGTCAGCTGGTTGCATTTGTATAGACAAATTCCTGTCACATGCACTGCCCTGATTCTTCTCAGGCAGAAGCACTGACTTAGCTGACTCTTACCTCGTCTCGTCATCATAATTAATGTCAGTTTCTCTTCCCACTTTTCATAATTAAAAAAAAGCAATTTTAGAAAACCTGACCTATGTTTAAACTCAGGTAAACTACCAGGCTGGTGCCTAGCATTAGTTTCAAATATGCCCCCCAAGAAAATCAGAGCCTAGCTCCAGTCTCTAGGCTAATCCCCAACCAGCGTCTCAAGGTTACAAAGACAGTTGTGAAATGGAGCATGTCACCTATGTCCTGTGTGTGATTAATTTCTCTGTTAAGGTTTTTGGAAGTTGCTTAGCCTCCCATCTCTGCTTCCCATTGTTGATTTCGTTTCTTGCTTGGAGTGCTATACGCGTGTTTCAGATATACCATTTGACATGTTTAATGGCAGCTACATTTCATTAGGAGGTACCTGCTCCATCACTTAGTTCCCTCTATCTAAATTAATTGATTTGTGATTTTAATTAATTCTGTATCCTGGTTCACTTGTGTCCATCTAGTTATCTGTTCTTTCCTGTTGTTTTTTGATGACCCCTTTATTTTCAACCTTGGGAGTGCATTTCTAGTTTCTGTCTCTTTTGTATGTACTTGTGCTTAAAGTTTGACCTAATCTACAATAGTAAATAAGTAACTTTGTTATTTCTATCTTTTAAAAAATGTATGCTAACAAAACAAAGAGAAGAAAAGCACACAAGCAAAACCTCATATCCAAATATGAATATAACAGGAAGCAATAATCACTATTACTTAATATCTCTCAACATCAATGGCCTCAACTCCCCAGTAAAAAGACATAGATTAACAAACTGGATACCCAACGAGGACCCTGCATTCTGCTGCCTACAAGAAACACACCTCAGAGACAAAGACAGACTCTACCTCAGAGTGAAAGGCTGGAAAACAACTTTCCAAGCAAATGGTCGGAAGAAGCAAGCTGGAGTAGCCATTCTAATATCAAATAAAATCAATTTTCAACTAAAATTCATCAAAAAAAGTTAAGGAAGGACATTTCATATTCATCAAAGGAAAAATCCCCCAAGATGCACTCTCAGTCCTAAATACCTATGTCTCAAATACAAGGGCACTTCCATACGTAAAAGAAACCTTACTAAAGGTCAAAACACACATTGCACCTCACACAATAATAGTAGGAGATTTCAACACCCCACTCTCATCAATGGACAGATCATGGAAACAGAAATTAAACAGAGACGTAGACAGACTAAGTCATGAGCCAAGTGGACTTAACAGATATTTATAGAACATTCTATCCTAAAGCAAAAGGATATACCTTCTTCTCAGCTCCTCATGGTACTTTCTCCAAAATTGATTATATAATTGGTCAAAAAACGGGCCTCAACAGGTACAGAAAGATAGAAAAAATCCCATGCGTGCTATCAGACCACCACGGCCTAAAGCTGGTCTTCAATAACAATAAGGGAAGAACGCCCACATATACATGGAAGTTGAACAATGCTCTACTCAACGATAATCGGGTCAAGAAAGAAATAAAGAAAGAAATTAAAGACTTTTTAGAATTTAATGAAAATGAAGGTACAACATACCCAAACTTATGGGACACAATGAAAGCTGTGCTAAGAGGGAAACTCATAGCTCTGAGTGCCTGCAGAAAGAAACAGGAAAGAGCATATGTCACCAGCTTGACAGCACACCTAAAAGCTCTACAACAAAAAGAAGCAAATACACCCAGGAGGAGTAGAAGGCAGGAAATAATCAAACTCAGAGCTGAAATCAACCAAGTAGAAACAAAAAGGACCATAGAAAGAATCAACAGAACCAAAAGTTGGTTCTTTGAGAAAATCAACAAGATAGATAAACCCTTAGCCAGACTAACGAGAGGACACAGAGAGTGTGTCCAAATTAACAAAATCAGAAATGAAAAGGGAGACATAACTACAGAATAAGAGGAAATTCAAAAAATCATCAGATCTTACTATAAAGCCTATATTCAACAAAACTTGAAAATCTGCAGGAAATGGACAATTTCTAGACAGATACCAGGTACCGAATTAAATCAGGAACAGATAAACCAGTTAAACAACCCCATAACTCCTAAGGAAATAGAAGCAGTCATTAAAGGTCTCCCAACCAAAAAGAGCCCAGGTCCAGACTGGTTTGAGTGCAGAATTCTATCAGACCTTCATAGAAGACCTTATACCAATATTATCCAAACTATTCCACAAAATTGAAACAGATGGAGCACTACCCAATTCTTCTATGAAGCCACAATTACTCTTATACCTAAACCACAAAAGACCCAACAAAGAAAGAGAAACTTCAGACCAATTTCCCTTTATGAATATCGATGCAAAAATACTCAATAAAATTCTGGCAAACCAATCCAAGAGCACATCAAAACAATCATCCACCATGATTAAGTAGGCTTCATCCCAGGCATGCAGGGATGGTTTAATATATGGAAAACCATCAACGTGATCCATTATATAAACAAACTGAAAGAACAAAACCACATGATCATTTCATTAGATGCTGAGAAAGCATTTGACAAAATTCAACACCCCTTCATGATAAAAGTCCTGGAAAGAATAGGAATTCAAGGCCCATACCTAAACATAGTAAAAGCCATATACAGCAAACCAGTTGCTAACATTAAACTAAATGGAGAGAAACTTGAAGCAATCCCACTAAAATCAGGGACTAGACAAGGCTGCCCACTCTCTCCCTACTTATTCAATATAGTTCTTGAAGTTCTAGCCAGAGCAATCAGACAACAAAAGGAGGTCAAGGGATACGGATCGGAAAAGAAGAAGTCAAAATATCACTATTTGCAGATGATATGATAGTATATTTAAGTGATCCCAAAAGTTCCACCAGAGAACTACTAAAGCTGATAGACAACTTCAGCAAAGTGGCTGGGTATAAAATTAACTCAAATAAATCAGTAGCCTTCCTCTACACAAAAGAGAAACAAGCCGAGAAAGAAATTAGGGAAACGACACCCTTCATAATAGACCCAAATAATATAAAATACCTCGGTGTGACTTTAACCAAGCAAGTAAAAGATCTGTACAATAAGAACTTCAAGACTCTGAAGAAAGAAATTGAAGAAGACCTCAGAAGATGGAAAGATCTCCCATGCTCATGGATTACAGGATTAATATAGTAAAATGGCCATTTTACCAAAAAAGCGATCTACAGATTCAATGCAATCCCCATCAAAATACCAATCCAATTCTTCAAAGAGTTAGACAGAACAATTCGCAAATTCATCTGGAATAACAAAAAACCCAAGATAGCTAAAACTATCCTCAACAATAAAAGGACTTCAGGGGGAATCACTATCCCTGAACTCAAGCAGTATTACAGAGCAATAGTGATAAAAACTGCATGGTATTGGTACAGAGACAGACAGACAGACCAATGGAACAGAATTGAAGACCCAGAAATGAACCCACACACCTATGGTCACTTGATTTTTGACAAAGGAGCCAAAACCATCAAATGGAAAAAAGATAGCATTTTCAGCAAATGGTGCTGGTTCAACTGGAGGTCAACATGTAAAAGAATGCAGATCGATCCATGCTTATCACCCTGTACAAAGCTTAAGTCCAAGTGGATCAAGGACCTCCACATCAAACCAGATACACTCAAACTAATAGTAGAAAAACTAGGGCAGCATCTGGAACACATGGGCACTGGAAAAAATTTCCTGAACAAAACACCAATGGCTTATGCTCTAAGATCAAGAATCGACAAATGGGATCTCATAAAACTGCAAAGCTTCTGTAAGGCAAAGGACACTGTGGTTAGGACAAAATGGCAACCAACAGATTGGGAAAAGATCTTTACCAATCCTACAACAGATAGAGGCCTTACATCCAAAATATACAAAGAACTCAAGAAGTTAGACCGCAGGGAGACAAATAACCCTATTAAAAAATGGGGTTCAGAGCTAAACAAAGAATTCACAGCTGAGGAATGCCGAATGGCTGAGAAACACCTAAAGAAATGTTTAACATCTTTAGTCATAAGGGAAATGCAAATCAAAACAACCCTGAGATTTCACCTCACACCAGTGAGAATGGCTAAGATCAAAAACTCAGGGGACAGCAAATGCTGGCGAGGATGTGGAGAAAGAGGAACACTCCTCCATTGTTGGTGGGATTGCAGACTGGTACAACCATTCTGGAAATCAGTCTGGAGGTTCCTCCGAAAATTGGACATTGAACTGCCTGAGGATCCAGCTATACCTCTCTTGGGCATATACCCTCAAGATGCCCCAACATATAAAAAGACACGTGCTCCACTATGTTCATAGCAGCCTTATTTATAATAGCCAGAAGCTGGAAAGAACCCAGATGCCCTTCAACAGAGGAATGGATACAGAAAATGTGGTACATCTACACAATGGAATATTACTCAGCTATCAAAAACAATGACTTTTATGAAATTAAAAGGCAAATGGTTGGAACTGGAAAATATCATCCTGAGTGAGGTAACCCAATCACAGAGAAACACACATGGTATGCACTCATTGATAAGTGGCTATTAGCCCAAATGCTTGAATTACCCTAGATGCCTAGAACACATGAAACTCAAGATGGATGATCAAAATATGAATGCTTCACTCCTTCTTTAAAAGGGGAACAAGAATACCCTTGGCAGGGAAGAGAGAGGCAAAGATTAAAACAGAGACTGAAGGAACACCCATTCAGAGCCTGCTCCACATGTGGCCCATACATATACAGCCACCCAATTAGACAAGATGGATGAAGCAAAGAAGTGCAGGCAGACAGGAACTGCATGTAGATCTCTCCTGAGAGACACATCAAGAATACAACAAATACAGAGGCGAATGCCAGCAGCAAACCACTGAACTGAGAACAGGACCCCCGTTGAAGGAATCAGAGAAAGAACTGGAAGAGCTTGAAGGGGCTCGAGACCCCATATCAAAAACAATGCCAAGCAACCAGAGCTTCCAGGGACTAAGCCACTACCTAAAGACTATACATGGACTGACCCTGGACTCTGACCTCATAGGTAGCATTGAATATCCTAGTAAGATCACCAGTGGAAGGGGAAGCCCTGGGTCCTGCTAAGACTGAACGTGATTGTTGGGGGGAGGGCGGCAATGGTGGGAGGGTGGGGAGGGGAACACCCATAAAGAAGGGGAGGGGGAGGGATTAGGGGGATGTTGGCCAGTAACCAGGAAAGGGAATAACACTCGAAATGTAAATAAGAAATACTCAAGTTAAAAATAAAATAAAATAAAATAAAAATGTATGCTATAACACTATAGTTTTTGTTTTTTAATATATGAACAGAGTTCTTTTTTTTTCTTCTTTTTTAAATGTTAGTTTAAAAAATACTTGGGACCATAGTTCATTTTTCTGGTATCTATTATGCCTCTTTTAGGCTTTTCACCTGTAGAATTTTAAACTGGTGAGTCAGATGTTGTTCACTGATGCTTCTTTTGCTAGTCTGTTATACTTGCTTGTTTTTGTAAAATGACTTAAATATAATTGTATTCAGTGAATTGATCTGGCAGCTGTATTTCTTTTTCTTTGCTAGTTCCCCAATAACCACACAGAGAGACTAAAGTTGCTTTGAGACCAATACTGAGCCATTAGTCCTCCATTCAAACTTCCAAGCTAGCCAGGCTTCCTCCCACATGTTACTGACATGTTTTTGTCATTTATTGTTTCAGCTCTCGTCTCCTAATCTTCCTGGACCTCTCCTCATGATTTTACACACACCCTCACCTTGCCCCTCTCCTCCCCCTGACTAGCAGAACTTGCAGCCCTATTCTCTCTTCTGCCCAGCCATTGGGTGATCAGTACTTATTGATAAGGTAGAGAATAGATGGGAAGAATTATGTTCACAAACTTGAGACAGGAGACATAAGCATTGCAATGCGATGCCCAGTTTGAAACAAGATGAGAGCAGAGAAATCAGTATTTGAATAGCATAAGGATAGCATTTACACAGTGCACAAAAACAGTACGCCTACATGTTTAATTTCATCTAGACCTACCTATAAAGGTGCTTCTGATTTATCTTCTATGCCAGTTGGGGCAATGAGCCTGTCAAGAGGGCCTTTCACCTGCTGGGCACTGAGCTGTCACCTCTTTTTTGTATATCCTTACAGAATGATGTTCTTCACGGTGTGACAGGATGTTTGGTGAACATTGTTGGTGATTTGAGACAATATAATTGCATTAACTAAAAGTAACTTGACAAGCTTGGATCAGCTGGTGAGGCTAGGTCACAAAGGGTGACGGGTATCAACAGGTGTGGCTGATTTTAGATTCCTTAATTGTGGGCTTTATTGAAGGCTGTAGGAACTACTCCAGGACAGCTTCATTCGGAGAGGATTTATTCTGGGAGAGCTAGAAGTGCACTGTGTTCAGTAGAACCCAGAAATTATCTAGGAAGGATACTGTTGCCCAACCACTTTCCTAGTCACAGCATTGAGTGAGAGCCTCTCAAGCAGACAGCATCAGCCTCTGTGGCTTCCTACTTCAGGTGGGTGGGGGCTAAATGGATAAAGTTATGGGAAAATTGAGAGGATAGAGGAGTTCCCACATATCCAGCACCTAGTTTTCCCATTAGTAACGTTTTATGATAATACTGTACATTACTAGTCATGGAATAATAAAATTATGCATTGTTCAGGTTTTCACCCATGCTATGTAATATCACTGGTACTTGAATAAGAATCTCGGAAATGCATTCACACACATTGTCTGAAACCTGAACCTGAACATCCTGCTTAAAAATTGTTTTGTTTTTTATTGTTTTGTTTTTAAGCAAAAAACAATGTGTTCCCTGACTTAGAATGTATCTAATTTCAGTGAACTTATAAAAGTTTTTAATTTTTTAAAAAAGTGACTTCCTTTAACACTTGTTTTTTCTGTGTTCCTCTTTTATGGAGTTGGGGGGAGCTGAGGTAAAGAAAAACATTTTCCCTATTCTAAGCAAGATAAAGAAGAGCTGGTATAGTTTTATCACATAATTTAAAGATTATTTATACTATCTTATTTTTAACATTATGTTAGTAGGTATGTTACCTGTGGGTCATGTTTGTGTTTTATTTATTTTTAGTCTCTGAGGAAGCTGCATATTGACCCTATGTCTGAAACTTCTAGAATTCTTTGTCCTGGTTCAAAAATCGTCCTATGTGTAACAAAGGAGATACCCGTGCCTCTGAAGTACTGAAATGCTACATTAGGGCAGATTTGAACTACGGTGGAACATACAGTCTCTAAGTAGATAGCTATCCCAAAATTTCAAAACCTGGCTGTATGTGAACGAAGTGATGTTGTGAGGGCTGATAGGTCTTGGAGATATATGACTGCCACTAACAGACATGACTCTAAGGCACCTTCTTGGAAGTTCAGACAGTTCCAGTATTTAGATGAGCCAACTCTCATATCTTGGCCTTGAGTGGGGTGTGGTTGAAATATTTCATGACCCAGATGAGAACCTAGAAAAGCAGTAGACCCTATCAATAGGAAGAATGGCTACCTTCTTCTGACACTAGAGGGCAGCAAAGGGTAGATGAGAACCTAGAAAAGCAGTAGACCCTATCAATAGGAAGAATGGCTACCTTCTTCTGACACTAGAGGGCAGCAAAGGGTAGGACCTTGGTTTCAAAGTGGGGAAATGGACCAAGAGCAAGGAAGCAAATATCCAAAGGCTAGGAGGATATGGTTTCAGAAAACTTTATTCAGTGTTGTTCTCATGGCAGCTTAATTCTAAGTAATAACACAAACAATAGGGTCAATGGGTTGATCATGGTTACTGGAAATGATTACATAAAGGTCTGTCACTGAGTTGTTGGAGTTGCCTGACAGTTTTAAAATTATAAACTATAATAGTATAAAGATCCGAGGTACAAAGAAATATGAGCCAAGTAATCAAAGTGTATATTGACAGTGAAATTAGTTTACGTGGTCATTCACAATAGACTAGATTCACTGTGGCAGTAATTTTTAAGTTTCACATATGGGGTAAATTTGTGTTAAAAATAAATATGCTAATAGCCTGATGCATTACAACAGCAAGAATGGAATAAATTAAAAAATAAAAATTATTTTACGTGAGAAATTATTTTGCAGAAATGTGAATAAGGATATACCAATATATCAAAGCTTCCAAAATAATAGCACATACAGGATACCAAGAAGTGGCTTAGACGATGACAAAGGACTATTTTCAGAAAGAAAAAAGAAGGAATATTCCATAAAGAACTTGAGACAAGGTATGGATATTTCTTTGAACCAAATAGGAGTTTTGGAGAACACAATTGCAAAAATTAAGGAAGAATTAAGGGTAAAAACTGTGGTCAGGAAGAGCAATAGGAGAATATAAGATTAAAGATGGTGGTGTTTTTCAAAGATAATGAATGTATTTCCAAAAACACCAATGTTTTATTGACTAGCACAGAGAATATGACACTAAACAGCCCCACAAGTTGTTAGAGCCCTGACAAAAATTAGATCATAATCCAAATTAGATTTTAAAAAAGCATTTAGACAATGTGTTGCTGAGAAATGCAGATGTGTTTAAGACTCTAAGGAAGTTTCAGTTTTCTTTGAGTCCACTAGTACCATATAGGGCTATGTATGATTCTCAGATACTAAGATCATTAAAAGTTTAAAAAATGTGGGATGGAGCTGATGTATAGTTGACAACTCTATTTTCAAGGAATAGCATTTTAAAAATTCACAACAACAGTGTCCACTGTGAGCTACCTCAGGATCCCAAAGTGTGCTCAAGTCAAGAACCATGCCTTATTCCTCCCAGAAAGATTTATATGCAGATATCCCCAATAAATGATGCTAGCTTGCTATCAGAGTTCATATCCTATTCCAAAGCAAAATCAAAACAAAACACACAGAAGAGATGCCTATGTGTGTCAGGCAATTCCCCATAAACTTACTAACTTAGCATTTTAAATTGACTGTGTACCATCAAAGGAAGTTAGGCTAATGTGTAAGCTAGTGAAGACAGGCAGTGTCGGAGGTTAGGTGTAGTGAAGAATGAGAATGATGGTGGGAGAGATAAAAATGCAAGACACTACCTCAGAGGACTTAAGAAATGACATGTTAGAGAGGCATGAGGTCATTGGCTGGAACGCTCACTGGGAAAGAATGGAAATTCCACTTTGTAGACAGATAAAGGTAGAAAAAGACCCAGCATTATCCCCAGAGATCTTTTAAGTTACCTTAGGAATTTTGGAATTCATATAGATAATGTCAAGGGGAAGAATCACATTAACTTCATAGAGTACTTTGAGCTTAATGAGATGATAAAAATTGGAATGAAGGAAACTATTTGTTGATGCTGTTGATCATTACAACTAATAAAATCAACTGAAAGTATTAGATTTAATAAATTGTTCATGATTTTGTTTGTACCCACTTTGCTTTGGATTAGGAAAAAGAAGTAGCCATGAACATTTTTTAAAAGGATATTAAGAGGGGATTTTCAAAACTGCAAAGCTGCAGAGGAATTGGGATCTCAAGGACTGACTTACAACAAGACGAAAGCAGTTAAAAGAATTCACTGGATCAGATGTATGGGGGGAACACCTGTATTGGGGAGGAGGAGGGGAGGGGATGGGGGCTTATGGACAGGAAACTGGGAAGGGGAATAACATTTGAAATGTAAGTTAAGAAATATATCTAATAAAAATTTTTAAAAAAGAATTCATTGTATCGAATTATCATTTCAGTGTGCTAAATTTTAAATGTAGTGGTATTTATTAAATATATACATATGATATGTAGAAACATGCTGCAGGAACTATCCTAAAAATTAACAGTCCATTCTTTCTGAAAGTCCATGAAGACTTCTGGTCTCCATCTGCACCCAGAGCTAAGGCTGTCCCACAGCCCTCCATACCCAAATCCCATCTTGAGAGTTAGTCTCCTAGGGTGCTCACACCTCTAAGCCCACAGGTGAGACCCCACTTTTGCTACAATAACTGTTCAAAGAGAAACCCAACAGGAGCACAAAGGGCCAGGAACTGTGGAGCACCCTGGGGCAGGATCCTCCTGTCTCCATCTGCCCACAGAGCTAAGGCTGTCCCATAGTCATCTGTACCCAAACCCCACCTCAAGAGAGCTGGTCTCCAAGGAGTGCTTTCAATCCTAAGATCACAGGCTAACAGGCCCATAGGAGGGACCAGTCAGAGACGGCAAGACCAACTAACACCAGAAATAACCAGTTGGCAGAGACAAATGCAAGAAAATAAGCAACAGAAACCAAGGCTACTTGGCATAATGAGAACCCAGTTCTCCAACCCAGGCAAATACTAGATACTCCAACACACCAGAAAAATAAGATTTGGATTTAAAATCAAATCTCATGAGGATGATAGAGGACTTTAAGAAGGACATAAATAACTCCCTTAAAGAGATACAGGAGAACACAGGTAAACAGATAGAAGCTCTTAAAGAGGAAACAAAAAATTCCCCTTAAAGAATTACAGGAAAACACAACCAAACAGGTGAAGGAATTGAATAAAACCATCCAGGATCTAAAAATAGAAATAGAAACAATAAAGAAATCACAAAGAGAGACAACCTTGGAGATAGAAAACCTAGGAAAGAGATCAGGAGTCAAGACGTAAGCATTACAAACAGAACACAAGAGATTGAACAGAGAATCTCAGGGGCAGAAGATACCATAAAAAACATTGACACAATAGTCAAAGAAAATGCAAAAAACATCTAACCCAAAACATCCAGGAAATCCACAACAAAATGAGAAGACCAAACCTAAGGATAATAGGTGTAGAAGAGAGCAAAGATTCTCAACTCAAACGGTCAGAAAAAAATCTTCAACAAAATTATAGAAGAAAACTCCCCTAACCTAAAGAAAAAGATGCTCATGAATAGCCAAGAAGTCTACAGAACTTCAAATAGACTGGACCAGAAAAAGAAACTCCTGTCACATAGTAATCAAAATATCAAATGCACAAAACAAAGAAAAAATGTTAAAAGCAGTAAGGGAAAAAAGTAAAGTAACATATAAAGACAGACCTATCAAAATTACACCAGACTTCTCAACAAAGACTATGAAAGCAAGAAGATCCTGGGCAGATATCATACAGACCTCAAGAGAACACAAATGCCAGCCCAGGCTACTATATCCAGCAAAACTCTCAATTAACATAGATGGAGAAATCAGGATATTCCATGACAAAACCAAATTTACACAATATCTTTCCACAAATCCAGCCCTACAAAGGATAATAGATGAAAAACTTCAACAGAAGGAGGGGAATTACACCCTAGAAAAAGCAAGAAAGTAACTTTGTTTCAACTAATCCAAAAGAAGATGGCCACACAAACATAATTCCACCTGTAACAACAAAAATAACAGGAAACAACAATCATTGGCCCCTAATATCTCTCAACATCAATAGTCTCAATTCCCTAGTAAAAAGAGATAGACTATCACATTGGATATGTAAATAGCAAAATATGCATTTTGCTGCATACAAAAAGCACACCTCAGTGTCACTACCTTAAAATAAAAGGCTGGAAAAAAATTTCCAGGCAAATGGTCCCAAGAAACAAGCTGGAGTAGCCATTCTAATATTAAATAAAATCAAGCGGCTTTCAACCAAAAGTGACCAAAAAAGGAAGAATATTTCATACTCATCTAAGGAAAAATCTACCAAGATGAACTTTCAATTCCGAACATCTATGCTCCAAATGCAAGGGCACCCACATACATAAAAGAAACTGTACTAAAGCTCAAAGCACACATTGCACCTCACACAATAATAGTGGGAGACTTCAACATCCCACTCTCATCAATAGACAGATCATGGAAAAAGAAAATAAACAGAGACACAGTGAAACTAACAGAAGTTATAAACCAAATGGATTTAGAACATTTCATCATATATATATAATATATATATATATGTAATATATATATATATATACCTTCTTCTCAGTACCTCATGATATCTTGTCCAAAACTGACCCTATACTTGGTCACAAAATAAGCTTGAACAGACACAAGAAGATTGAAATAATCCCATGCATCCTATCAGATTATCATGGACTAAGACCATGGTGAAGACCGTGGTCTTCAATAACAATAAAAACAACAGAAAGCCCACATACATGTGGAAGTTGAAGAACGCTCTACTCAATGATAATTTGGTCAAGAAAGAAATAAAGAAAGAAATTAAAACTTTTTAGAATTTAGTGAAAATGAAGGCACAGTGTATCCAAATGTATGGAAAAAGTGAAAGCAGTGCTGAGAGGAAAACTCATAGCTCTGAGTGCCTCCAGGAAGAAACTGGAGAGCATATACACTAACAGCTTGACAGCATACTTGAAAGCTCTAGATCAAAAAGAAACAAATACACCCAAGAGCAGGAAATAAACACAGGGCTGAAATCAACCAAGTAGAAACAAAAAGAACTATACAAAGAATCAACAAAACCAGGAGCTGGTTCTATAAGAAAATCAACAAGATAGATAAACCCTTAGCCAGACTAACCAGAGAACATAGAGAGAGTATCCAAATTTAAAAAAAAAAAATCAGAAATGAAAAGGGAGACATAACAACAGAAACTGATACTCAAAATATGCTCCAACATATAACAAGGACACTGTGTTCATAGCAGCCTTATTTATAATAGCCAGAAGCTGGAAAGAACCCAGATGTCCTTCAACAGAGGAATGGATACAGAAAATGTGGTACATTTACACAAGGAACTATTAAAAACAATGACTTCACAAAATTCATAGGCAAATGGATGGAACTAGAAAATATCATCCTGAGTGAGGTAACACACCACACACACACACACACACACACACACACACACACACACACACACAGTATGCACTCACCGATAAGAGGATATTCCCAAAAGCTCAGATTACTCAAGATACAATCCACAGACCCCCATGAAGCTAAAGAAGAAGGACGACTAAAGTGTGGATGCTTCAGTCCTTCTTAGAAGGTGGAACAAAAATATTCATAGGAAAAGACACAGAGACAAAGTTTGGAGCAAAGACTGATGGAATGGCCATTCAGAACCTGCCCCACCAGGGGATCCTGGTTCCTACAGCCACCAAACCCAGACAATATTGCCAAGAGGTGCATGCTGACAGGAGCCTGATATAGCTGTCTCCTGAGAGGCTGTGCCAGAGCAGGACAAATACAGAGGCTGATGCTCAGAGTCAGCCATTAAACTGAAAACAGGGTCCCCATTGGAGGAGTTA